>NW_022984793.1:154159-251281 GCF_010094145.1 Didymella exigua CBS 183.55
CACTCACAGCTTCTGACAGTACGCACTCACAGCTTCTGACAGTACGCACTCACAGCTTCTGACAGTGCACACTCACAGCTTCTGACAGTACACACTCGCAATCCTGCCCTCCCAGCGCCCCAACCTCCGCCGCACATCCTTATACTTCCTAGAGCCAACCTCCAGCACCGCGCCCCCACCGGTGAAATCATTGACGCCACAGCCCTCCTCCCTGCCTTTTGTTAGCACACTTCTCTCTCCCCAACGCAGGCGACCTGCTGTCATTTCCACGTGTAAAAGCGCTGGGAACTCAGAACTTACTGGTAGAAATCACACTTCCGATCTTTCTCAACGCTCACGCTCTTGATCTTCCCGTCGAAACCGCCGGGTACGACGGAGATGTTGGTGCAGTAGTTGTTCGCGGGGATGAACGTCGATTCGCCCTTGGTGTTGGCGGACTTGAAGATGGTTGCTGCGCGGGCGTCGCTGGCGAGCACAGCGGCTGTGGGGCGTGCGCTCGCGAGGGCGCTGAGGCTGAGGATGGTTAGGACTGTGAGGTGCATTGTGGCTGTGGGTGGGTTGGGTGGTGTGGATGAGGGCTTGTGAGGTGGATGAGGGCTTGTGAGGTGGATGAGGGCTTGTGAGGTGGAAGTGGTGCTGGGCGGGGTGAGAAGTGTTCATATATCCGATGGTGCGTCTGAGTGTGGCGCGCTGACAAACGGTGGCGGGGGTGCAAGTGAAGGCCGTCTTGAAGAGCTACCCTCGCGTGCGCCGCAGCCCTTGCTTGGCTGGAAGACGGGATGCCATGGGGTTCCTGTGTGACCCTGCGCCGCCTGAGGGAGAGATTGTATGAAGCTCTCTGCCTGCAATGCAGAGTCAACGTGAGAATACTTGGAGTAATCGTCTACAGAGAAGCGAGATTTTCTGTACATGAGGTCAAAGCGAGCTGACTCGGTAAGCTAGTCTGCCTGGTTGACGATGTGGATTGCGCCCACCCAGCCCGCGAGAGTACCGCAAGTCTTCATTACGCGTCAACATATCTACAATAAGAGTCATCGCTTGAACGCCACAAAATATCATCACCTGCTCACAGTCCTGTCGTCACAACCCATCTACATTCTCTTCTCCCCTCTTGACTAGTCCATCGTCACTCGAACTTGCGCCGCTTCCGTCCGCAACGACAGCTTCGAGATCTTCTCCGCCTGGCTGAGCGGCTGTGCCCTTTGGTGGTTCCCCGACAACGACAATGGGCGAGAGTGCAGGGGCCGGGGTAGGTGCAGGCGCAGGCGCAGGCTCCTTTGCGGGTTCAGTGGACAACGCAGGTTCAGTGGAAAAAACAGGTTCAGCAGTTTTTGAAGGAGCAGCAGATGTTGCAGGTTCAACGGATTTAACAGGCTCATCCGCCAGCTCTGGCGGGGGACTCGAGGGCTGGCTCTTCTGCTTTGGCAGCGCTGTCGCAGGGCTCGCGTCCGGGTCTGCTGCTGCTGGTGGCGCAGCGCTGTTCGCAGGCGCAGAAGCGTTGCTGGTGGCGCTCGGAGAGGATTCTGGAGCTGTGATGATTTGAGGCTGCGGTGGGCGCGCGCGCAGGGCGGCGTTGGCGCCCTCGCCGACGGCGTTCATGTACATGTCCGCTACGAGCGATTAGTATGTCTCAACATGTGATATTCTTGGATCATGATGCAGGAAACGAGGATTGTATGTTGAAGAGACTATGAAAAGAAAACTTACGGTCGTTCATGGTGTTGCTCCTAACAGCCTTGTCCAACAGCCTCGTTAGCCTTGCCACTTCACTTCTCACGCTCACACTGTCATCGATGGCAATCTCATCATACCCATGCACCCCCTGCTGGATCCCCAACCACATGACCTCGCTGTTCTCCATCTCATCCACGACGCGATCAAGATCATCTCTGAACATTCTTGCCCGCATAGGCTGACCCCTGCTCTTCAAATACGCCACCAGGCCAGCGATAATAGTGTTCAGTGCGCCGAAGACGGTGATGAGAATGTGCGAAGACTCGGATGCGCCTAGCGCTGTGAGAGCTGCGCCGAGCACAACCTGGGTCAATAGGAGCGTGTTTGAGAGCGCGGCCGTGAAGAGATATGTTGCGTTTTGGGTGTTGCGTTTGTGTGTTGCGCGGCCGTACAGCGACCTGCTGAAGCCTGCGGGCTTTGGTGCGTTCTTCGGCCCATTGGAGGGCGGAACACCGACGAGCAGGCAGAATTCCTGGTGGATGTCGCGTTTGTGGCTGCTGCCGTTGCCAATGAAGTCCGAGTTGAGAAAGGGCAGGGGATTCCCGCCGAGCAGCGGAGTGCGCTCGTTGGTCATGGTAGGCATGTGTAACTCCACACCAAGGCTCAGGCTGCGACGGTCAGAGAACTGAGGTTTGAGCGGCGATCAAGATTGCGCGATTCGAAGATCTTGAAGCTGAGAGGAGGAAGCCGCTAGGGACGTAGCGTAGGGACTAGTGGGTAGTTCCCGTGCTAGCGGGTGAAAGCTTCGCGGTCTAGCTCGAGTGGTGTGCACAAGTTATGCAGCGATGTGTGCACACTCACCGCTGGTGATTGTCCCGAGGCTCGCAAGGTACTCATGTGAAGAGTCGCTCATGATGTTCGTGATGGCTGTAACGCAAGGGACGCGCCACATGGCTCTTGCCACTTTTGCGAATGACTGCTAGAAAAGTCACCTGGTAACACAAGGCTGGAACAACAGGTCATGTTGAGTGAGAAGTATCCAAACCTATATACAACAAAAACAACAAAGAACGCCTACTCTACCCATGACAGGCGGTCCGATTCGTGCAACGCTAATCGCAGATAAGATAAGATAAGAAGAGGCAGTGGCGAGGGTATGAAATGCTCGATATGCAAGATGCAAATGCCATGGTTGCGTGGGATGAAGGATATAGACGGAGGGGAGGGAGCAGCATGCGATCAGCTCGCGTCATCGTCAGGCTGCACCTCGAGACTGCGCAGACGCTGTGCCAGCAGACCAGCAGCCGGCGGCGAAGCCGGGCTGCCCAGAGGAGAGAAGGCGTTGCCTCCATAGCCAACATCGCCTCTGTTGAGCTTCTGGAAGGTCGCCTCCTGGTGGATAGTCGTATGTCCGAAACCAGGCGGGGGCGATGCGATCGGCGATCTGAAGGGTTTCTTTGTATCGATGTCCATTTGCTCGCGCGATACCGGACGCGACTCGATCGAGGCCAAGCGTGTAAGGTTGAAGGGTATAGGCTGTATAAGGGGAATGCTTGAGCCATAGTCGCCCGGTGTTGATGTAATTCGCGAGCCCCCAGTGAAACGTACGGCAGGCGGAGGTAGCTCAGGATTTTGTGCCAGACCATCCATCTGATCGTATATTTGCTGTGAGCTAGAAAGCGGCCAAGCGGCACTCTGGCGTCTGCAAGCTCTCTCAGCGATAGTCAAGGCATTCGGTGGCAGCGCGATCGTCGATTCGCGAGATGATTTATAGGTGCTGTACTTCGGCTCAGGCTGCTGGATCTCGTTGCGCAGTTTCTCCTTCCCGTCAGGTACTCGATTCGCAAAGACCACGCGAACGCTCTTGTACAAGTAGTAGCGGCCCTTTCCAGTGCAGCAGATGTGCAGGTGCACTAGGTATCGCAGTATCGGGCGATCTCTTGGATCATCTGAATTGCTCAGTGCAGCTTCAGGACGGTCTGTCCCCAAATTCTTACGCGATGACAGGGGCATGTCGATGATAGGTCCGGCCGAGTAGCTACGCTGGCGTATGAATGTCTTTTGACCAGGCTCCATATCTGAAATATCATATGGCACAAGGAACAGTTTCACCGCAGTCCTGTTAGGATTCTTGAGTACAATTTGAAGCTGGCCTTCCGCTGGGATACGGTAGCAGCCACCTGGCGGGGCCTTGGGTGAGGTCGACCTTCGTTTTCTCTTTTCTTTGCGCCGCAACTCCGCAGTCCCATTCTCTCCAGCGTGCTCATCGTCCAATCGCAGCCGGAAGTCGAGACTCTCTTGATCAGCAGTCTGAGCAGCCGCTCGCCTTTTGCGCTTACTGTTATCATGGACTTCGACAGGCGGGGCCAGAGAATGCTCAAGGTCGATAAGACCAACGTAAGGACTTGGCTCATTGTCAGAGATCTTGCCATTTCCTGTATTGTAGCTGTAAAATACAGCTGGAAAGGGAACCGTGACATGTGGAGGACATTTGAGGCTGGATTTACATTGCCCCCTGCCGAGTACGCCGATCTTAGCGACGAAGTCCAAGGGTCGCGATGGTGTCGTTGACATTCGACCACGAAGTATCGATTCCTCATACGAGCCTACCATGGGTGCATGTTGTAAGGGCGAGACATCCGAGATGGAGGGCCTGCGAGCGGCAAATGGTGTTTGCGGGCTAGAGTGCGGTTCGAACTGGCTAAGAGATGTGACCGATCGCCTAGGTTGATGTGCTTGGTAGGCAACGGTTCGTCCACGTCGCAGACGTCTGGCTGCAGGAGTACCGGCTGCAGACCTTGCCGTTTGTGTTGTCTGATATTGTTCGAAACAGTCCGGAGAAAAGGTATGCCGCCGGCTGCTACGCTCCGGACTTCTTGAGCCTCTTCTAGAGCTCGGTCGCGAGCTGGTGTCAAGATCCGTGTTGTTGATCTGCTGTACCAACGGGCTGGTTGGGGGCAGGAACGTGAACGAGGCCGAGGGCGACTGTGAGATTGCTCGAGCGCGCGATACATCGTAGTTGAGGGCATCATTAAACGCGTACAGCGCAGCGTTCCGGGATGGTGACACTGCAGCAGCAGGGAATGATCGGTTCCACGGGACGCTTGGCGAGGTGGCCAGGAAGGTAGAAGAAGATGAATCATTTGCCTCTGCGCCACCTTCACGCTCCCGGAAGTCTCCAGAGTGTAGGGCCGAGCGAGGTCGTGCAATCTCCAGCCCTGCTGATGCTTGGTCGAAGATCTGGTCAGGAGCGGATGTGCGTGATTCGTGAAGATCCTTGGAAGGTGACGTAGGCGTCTTTGGCCGATCTCGAGAGGGTGGTCGTGAGCACTGCAGGCTACGGTCGGTGTGGTTGCTAATCTGGGATCACATATGTCAGCTCCAAAGCTTCGAACGGAATCCCTGAATGCGGCATTTCCGGAATCACGAAAAGACAACTCACATCCTGGCGGAACTGCCACAGAGGGCTCTTCACTCGCTTGATCCTTTCGATAAGTCCGTTACGGTCTCGCGAGGTCGGTCGAGCCTCCTGGCTGACAGGCTCGTGTGTCGCACTGGAACCCAGTATACTCTCTAGAGACAAGCTACCTAACGACGAGGCGTCCTCGCTGGAATTTGTCGGTTCTTTGGGAAGCTCATCTGTCGATGTCTGAAGGGACGCAGTCCGCCAGGGCGGACTGTCATGAGGATCATGAAATATCGGCATATTTGAAACGACTTATGGCCGAAGACAACATAGGTACAGTATTTGACAAAGGTTCAATGTAGTGGTGAGGTAGTGAGGGTGTGACAAGCGTGACGAGAGCGTGGAGCACTGAGATGGCAGGGCAGGATCAAGCGGTTGGAGCACCTGCTGGCCCGGCGAATGACACAAGAAGGAAATCTCAATTCAAGTCAAGGGATGCGTTGGCTCCGGTGGCCGCCTCACCGTGCACGCGCCGAACAAACTTCAAGACGAGCTGTCGGGGGCAAGGTGCGGAGGTGATGGCGGCAGGGTCTTGACGGATGACGCGCTGTGATGCCGGACACAAAGGCAGGGTCGGCTGCTTCGATGAGTCTTATCGCCCGCTGATAGAGAAGCGGAGCTGCGGCCAGACCGGGTTTTGCCGTGGGTCTGGCTGCTGCGGGAAAGTCACACGACGAGAAACGGCCTCAGCATTTCTTGCAAAGACCTGGAGGCTCCCGCGATAACGCTCAGCTATCGAGGCGCACAAAGCGGGCGCTCTGTCCGCGGGCAAACTGATCGGTGGTCCTCGGCTCCTGCCTTATCGATTACAGTGCCAAGCCTGGAAAAGTTACGATCACGCTTTCCTCTCCAGTGTGTGGACGCATGCAAGAAAACACCGAGGCACGAAAACCTGTGAACATGGCGGAGAAACGAGCACATGACGGCGAGTCGACTGGACCTGTGAAGAAGCAGAAGAAAGGGTTCCAGATTGGTCCTGCTAATCTGCCCGACGGCACGCATAGGCGCAAAGGTATAGTTTTGTACTCTGCTGCTCACATTTGTATTATTGACAATTTTGCAGTGAAGAAGATCAAGGAGAACATTATTTACAAGGTGAAGCTCAAGAAGCAGTATGCCAAGCTGAAGGCTCAGGAGGAGGATTCAGAAGGTGCGCCGCGCAAATCTGTATACGAGCGCGAAGCAGAGGCCAATGTCGACAATGACGCGTCTCCCGAACCCGTACTAGAACCCACACTCGAACCCCACCCCGACCGCGTGAAGATGCTCGAAGAGCCCGAGAAGGAGATTCCAGTATCGTCCTTCGATCGACGGCAGAGGCGGCAACGGGCAGATCCGTTCCAGAAAGAGGCTGAGATTGCACGCAAGAAGAAGGAGCAAGCAGAAGCACGGCAGAAGGCACAAGAGGAAGCAGATAGCGAGCGCACAAAGAAAGTTGCTGAGCGTGAGCGCTTCAGAAAAGCCATGGCGAAGGCCAGAGGAGGCCCCAACGGGCAGAGGAAGCTTGGGCGGGAGAGCAAGGTCCTGCTGGAGAAGGCGCAGAGGCTCATGGGCAAATCTTGAGATTGATTTCAGATCGCCACGAAGCGCGCCAAACAGCATCGAGAAGCGGTCGGACACTGCGCGCATCGCCGACACACTCTGCGTGCATGGTAGCACTTGAGCTAGGCGCGCCGCTCCCCGCCATTTGAGACCGGCACAGTCTTGTGTACGCCTCCACGCTCCCTTGACATGCAATAACTGGCAGAGTCCTGAAATGCACGCATTAATGGACCCAAATGTGGTGTGCGAGCATGGTGGCACAGCCGTCACCGCTTTGTCGCTCGAGTCGGTAGCTCCTGCCGTCCTGTTTTGTTGCTTGACATCACATGCATACTTTGCATTAATGTGCGTCCTCGATACACTGGCGCACTGTCGAAGATCCAGCCATAATCGTAGCAATCAATCTGGGTTCGACAACGAGACAACATTTCGCACCCCAGCTCCGTCTTTCGTACCTGCAGCGAAAGACTTTGTCAATCGCTCCTGCCAAACATGATTACACTTGGCGAGCTTACTCGGCTCTCATTGTCCCAATACTACGGTCATACCCTACCATCACACGAATTACAAGGAACAGACTGCTTTGTCTTTCAGAAAATGGCGTCCCGTTCGTTCGCTGATTTTGCACACCTATGTCACTGCTTACGTGCGACGCTCTGATTAAGTTGCACAGCCTTCGTCTACACCGACCTTCCTCGCGTGCAAACAAATTTCAGCCTTGCCAGCGAGCAAACAAACGCCAGCAAGTTATTTGTTGAAGCGCTGCCGATATCTACGACGTCCCATCAGCCCTGTCTCGACGATTATCCTTGTGGTACAATCAGCTGACTACGCTTCCTGCACATACCGCCTCCAGCCTTACGGTGTATTGTACCGGTCAGAGTTTTACGCAGGTCTCCTCATACAATCAACGTTCACTTGCAGCGCTATCGGGCCAAGATCTAGAGCCGCGAGTCGGTCCACAAGCCAAGACCGCATATGCTTGTTGTAACGCACCACCGTGATATCCAATCGCAATCGGAAGTTTCCACGATAACTGCTTCAAACAAGGATGATGCATATTCTGTATTGGCGATCGACCTTCTACGACGTACATGACGCTTCACCGGCGGGCCTCGCGGCCTCGGAATGGTCGACTTACATCGTCCATCATGGAACATCTGGATCACAATTCCAGATTTCTCCATACCATGTCGACTGCTTCATAGAACAGTTCTCCCGCGGGTACTCCAGCTGATCACTCTGAACGACTTCATCCTCCACACATTCTTCATATGTGCTATTCGTTGATCGTCAGGAATTTCCGAGACCACTGCTTCATCTACATAACCCCAAACTGTTCTGATACTTCACAGACCCTTCGCAGCCTCCAAAATCATGGCTGACCGGCAGCTTCGACGATGGACATCGGCTGAAGACCAAATTCTACGAGATCAAGTCGATACTCAACAAGCACAAGGCGTCGGTAGGGACTGGTGCCAAGTTGCCTCCGCCCTTCCAGGACGGTCAAACAAAGACTGTCGCAAGAGATGGCACAACTCAGTCGCTGAAGGCTTGAGAAAGGGCCAATGGTCAAAATCGGAAGATCAGTCGCTGACCCATGGTGTCCACCTCTATGCATCGCAGTGGACAAAGGTGGCTACTTGCGTTGATACACGGAGTGCTGATCAGTGCGCGAAACGGTGGCAGCAGTCTCTCGATCCCCGCCTTGACCGTAGCGAGTGGCGCAAGAACGAGGACGATGACCTGCTTGCGGCTGTTGAGCGCCTTGGTCGACATTGGAAGGACATACAGGAGCAATACCTGCCTCACCGGTCGAAGAATTGCGCCAAGAATCGTTATGCAGTTCTGGCGCGAAGGAATGCTACACAGACAATACCATACGACGACAGTGTTGAAGGCTCTTCATCCGATCCTGACACGCCGTTATTGTTCGGATCTACTTCAGCACCGCCTTTGTACAATCTCACACAAACGTCATACGAAGGAGCTCAGTATTTATACGCAAGCGATCATGGTATGATGCCCACATGGTCCGAAATCCGCGACCCGAACGAGCTCCTGGCTGCAGGCTACCCTGGTTCTTCTACGCATCCCTCGTTCTATCCAATTCAAGTACTTCTAAGCAACGAGGATGACTGGAGCTATACTCATGCGGCAGTGGACATGCAACAATCCTTGCAATACCCTATTGCCCCGCCTATGCAGTTCCACACCCATGCGTTCCCAGCACAACAACAGCCTCAGAGCCCCACAGCGAGGACATACGCAATATCGATGGCACAAGCAAGCAATCACTATGTATCATCGGCAGGTTCGACAAGGCAGCCTCCGCAGCAAGGACGTCATGGTCGATACCAAGAAGACAGTGCGCCGTTGGGTTGGCCCGAACAGTAACCAGAAATTCTTTCAGGTGAATATCATGCACATTAGTACAGCGGAAGTTGAAATGCCTTGATACCATTCTCGCATGTATCAGAACGTCGTATTCACGTGATATATCCTATCCTGATTGGGCGATCTCCATATTGGCGGGCTTAGCGCAGGTATACCAGAAGCCCTCGGGCGGCCATGGACACTTCTTCATCATCCACTCCGCTAACTATGTCCCAAGACCTCACTCCGCTGTATCTATAATTTTTTCCTTCTCTTCCTTCAAAGCCAAGAGCTTCACACGTGATGTGCGGCTCAGCTTCTTTTCGATGCGCTGCGACTCTATCGCATGTCCAGCTCTTCTACCTCTCAAAAGTTTCACACATCAGTCGATGTATTCTCCCGGCTAAACGAGCTTCAAGACGACATCTGCTTGAGCGGCAAGCGCTTTTGCTACCTCACTTTTGTCAAAGTCTCTCCAAAGCGTTCACAGTTTGAGTAATGTCTTCTGCTTGAGAAGCTGTGGACTGATGCGGTATATCTTTGTCCTGTGGTGTCATATTTATTAGGGTATAACGCGCTTGCACGAGATTGAGCGTGGAAGATAATATGGATGGCTACGCATGTGCTCCCGGGCTCAAAATCTCTTTTTTGTCACTGTCGAACTGTCGAATGGGAGACTATGCTCGCATTCAGGTCTCAAAAATTTCAGTGGCAAATGCTTTCCTTGCACTTTCCATTGAATTCAGCACACATTCCTCTGTCTTCAAGGGCAATTGCACGCATGTGTAAGTCTTTCAGTCGCCTGGTGTGCCCGTCAAATTCCTCGATCAGGGGAACAATGTTTGTGACTCTGTATGATCCTAGGAAATTGTTGCCGCCAGTTTATGTGAAAGCCTCTGTGTTTTCAAATGCCTTTCGCCAGAATAAATGTCAGCTTTTCGCCCCAACCTGGTCATCGAATTGATCCTTAAGCTGAGCTGCTACCTGACTCCAAGGGGTTTACCGAGATTATCTATGGCCACGCTCCTGCTGCTCAATTGTGGGATCTTTTAACGCGGAACTAGTGGGCTTAGTTGAGCTGTTGCGGGTACATATAACCTCAGAACGTCATCTCTGGGGTTTGTATTACGTTGAAAGTCGAAAGAGAATCAAAAGTACCTGAATTCTGTCTGTAGCTCCTGCTCTATTTCCTTCATCCGAAATCACTCAGCAGCGTGTACATGTGCGACTTCGAATATTTGCTAAAACAAAGATGCTCTGGCAACGTATGCTCTCCTGTTGGTTGAGCAATAGAAATTAAACCACGATCCTCTCATGCCCTTATTCCTTCGGATTGAGCTGCACACAGAATTTAAAGACGCTTTGCAGCTGCTATCTCTCCAACCCACTGGGTTCTGCAGATCGATAGAAAGAATTACGGGCTCCTTGCAATGTTGCCGCGTTCGAGGGGAACATTAGAGACTGATATGCCTTTTCGAGTGTTCAAAGCGTATCCTTGAATTTTCCATATGTCTTAGAGCGGTTTCTGTTGCGGTGCAAGTCGGTCCGACAGGCCTTGATCGTCACCTCTGTTGACTACCTTGGACTAGCACGTCTCAGAGCATGTGTATATGGTCGGCTCCTAGCTAGCAAGCAACTCAGCACAGTTTCCATCGACTATACAGCGGCTATGTCTGCCGCAACAGTTTCTTACGTAACAACAATTAAGGTGCGTTGCAGCGTTCATGGGTTTAGAGACAGTCAAATCTATATCGGCAGTAGACGCGACAAGAACGAGCCACTGCCTTAGACTATGACACCTCTCTTTAGCAGTCCAACCCCACTCTTCAGACCTACTTGAAAGTTTGCTTTGGTCGTCAACAGGATTGGCTCACAGCTTCATGTCCCTGTAGTCCTAATCTTCCAACCAGAAGACGGGGCGGTATGAATGATGTCATCGTTCTGTCCGGTTCGAAATGGCTCAAACAGAAAGAGAAATGGCACAGTCCCCGTAGTTTGAAACGCAATCTGACGAGCGCTTATTTCGCTTTCTGATGTTGTCGAATATGTTATAGCCACTATTGAGCCCCCTCTAAAAACATGTAACCACGTGGCTCAGGTCACATGATATCCTGTTGTAGCAGGCACTGCCCGGTGGGCAAGTGCACTTACCTGAGAGCTGAGAGCTTGTGTAACACGACAACACACAACACAAGAACACACAACACGACAACACACAATACGACAACAGATAGCAATACAATTGTTGATCACAGTCTCGGACCGACACTGCTCACGCAGTTACAAAACAAAATCTGAACTGGCTTTCTTTTGCTCCCTTTTCACAGCGACACATTCAAATACATTATTCCAAAACAATGAATAATAACTCCGATGCAGTTTTTCTCCCTTCTTTGAAACATCTGAAAATGTTCAGATTACGGACATGTCTCCCTGAGTTACCAGTGTCTCATATTTCAATACCAACGACATCGTTTACGCCAGTTCATTGGAAGAAGCAATCTACTGCGATGCATTCAATAATGACAGCGGCCTCGAGTTCTTGAGTGGGAAGCTTCAGCACGAATCTTGATCACCTTCAACACACTTCAGAAGCTCACATATACTAAATGCGTACATTGTGAGAAAAGTAAAAGTTCACTCTATTCGTCTCTGCGGTAAAGCACAATAGATAGAAAGCCAGCTAAAGCTCTTTTCAGCCCCGGCGCAATAAAACCGGAGCATAGAATCCAAACGAATCGCACACTCAGAACTGATCGATGAAGCTTCTAAGAGCACCAATGCGAGCATACACACCAGGAAAAGCAGCAAGTGCACATCCAGTACCCCAGCTGACAGCACCGATCAGGGTGCCAGTGCTAGCGTCAACGATAGGACCACCGGAGTCACCCTGGCAGGAGTCCTTGCCGCCAGCATCGAGACCGGCACAGAACATGTTTGTGGTGACGTCCTTGGGTGGCGTGTCCAAGAGGTAATCGGCGATGCACTGAGCGCGGCTAACGATAGGAACGTCGACCTTGCGAAGGTTGACGGTTGATTCCGCAGAGTTCTGGGTTGCACCCCTGCGAGACGTTAGCTGTGGTGGTGGGAAGATGAACTGGGTACGTACCAGCCAGCGGTCCTAGCTACTGTGTTGACGGCAGGGTCGGAACCTGAGGCAGCCAGAATGGCGTATTTGATGGTAGAGCTCTCGGGAATGGCAGTGCGGAGCTTCAGAATCGCAACATCCTTATCGACAGTGTCGGCGTTGTATTCGGGGTGGACATGGAGCGAAGCCACTGAAGATGTAACGCCACCGGAATTGCGGTTCTAGCAAAGCGTTAAGTACTTACATGCAGATGTCAGTGAAGGACCTACCAGTGAGCCAGCGCGAATAGTGAGACCGGTGGTGGTTTGGCCATCAGCGCAATGAGCGGCAGTCAGAACAGTAGTTGAATCCAGGAGAGAGCCACCGCAGAAGTGGGCACCATTCTTCTGCAGGCTGATGATGAATGGAAAGTCGCCAGCTACGGCAGGAACGCCACCAACGATGTCGGCAGTATCGGTCTCGTCCCATTGAGCGACAGGCGCGGCAGAGACGATGGAGAGGGCGGCAAGACCGACGATGAAGGATCTGGCGCTCATGGTGGTTATATGGGCTGAACTCGCTGAATGTAGACTGGAGGCTGGTCGGACTGAAGAGTTGCGAGTGCTGATGCTCTAAGCCGGTGACAGTCTGTCGTACTTATATTCTGTATGACAGCTTGGATACAAGTGGTAGCGGTTACCGTGACCTTCCAATCTCGTCCATATTAACAATACGATGTTCGACCATTCTCCTGGCAGGATGTCCTTCCAGTTGGGGACCACCAAGGCTTGGTGGAGTCGTGTGGTTGTTTGACTTGCAGACTACGGAAAGGATCTGCTAAAGCATAGATCCGCAGAAGTACCGCTGCTTGGCGAGACGGGAAGGTACCGTCTTGAATCCACCTCCGTTGAGGTAGTTTGTAGCTTGCGTCGGGTCGTAAAGGCGTCGTCGAATGGCACAAGCGGGGCAAGACTGGAGTTTGATGGGTTGCTACGTTACCAAACATCAAAACTGCCCATGCCGAAACTGAAAGCAGCATTTGATTTGATCCCTGCGAAAGCTGTACCGACAATAAGTTGCTCAAACGGCAATCGTTTAAAGCTGGATCAGCCGGGATGACCAGGGTACTAAGGTGCACGACGAGGCTCTCGTATTCTCCGATGTACGCTTGCCGAACCTGGTAGCGTCGCGCATCTATCTCACCCAGCGCTGAACTCATCAGTGCATGGGTGGTCCACCGCGGAGCTTGGCATATCGATAGGGACCGCGTAATATCGCAGTCAAGCCATTCTCGGGGTGCAGTTCCATGGCGGGGCCTCCCGTAACGTTTGACATGATGGCGAAGCCGCGCGTACTAGTCCCAGACAAGAAGTTTGTATGAACGCCAAGCGACCTCGTGAAATTGCCGATTCGCGTGCACCAATGGCCTCGGAGCCCCTGGAGACGTCGCAATGTATGCTTTGACACTGTCGTATTAGTGGGTGAACGCTGCTGGGAAAGGGAGGTGCTCACATGAGTGCCTGAAACACACCAAGTCCACATTCAGTGCGACTTTGCGTCATCTTGCCCATTATCACATTTTTCTCCCAGTTCGGCTCTGTCCCCCAGTGCTCGTACTTAACCAGCTTGGGGCCTTTCTTCTTCCACTCCCGCTCCGTGTTGACACTGATCTGGATGTTGCGATCGATTGAGTGCATGATATCGAAATGCAAATGCTTTGGTATCTCTTTATGCGCTCTTCAGCTCCTCCATCCTCTCTGTCAACGACTCCCAACCCTTACTATCCTCCCACGCCTCCTTCCCCTTACCCATCACACTCCTAATCGCGCTTCTCGCCTTGAACTTCCAGTCCTTCGCAACCAGCTCTCCGCTTCCGGCAGCCAAGCCTTCAGTCCTTTCCCTTGGGCCAAGCGTTTCGTACGCGTCCACAAGGTCAATGGTCTGCTGCGCAACCGCAGTCCACACCTTCTCATCCTGATCTTCCCACTTCGGCTGTGACATGACTGCGCGCCACGCCTTCTCGTGGCATTCGAGTGCCGAGGTGGGGCGACCGCTGTGCATGTACAGCGTCGCGAGCACCGCCCAAAGCTTAGGGCTGAAAGTGATGAGCGGCTTGATGTGCTTCTCGACAAGCTCGTTGACGAGACGAGGGAGACCCGGCGCACTCAGGTCAAGGCCTGAGTCAGGCTTTGATTGCACCAGGTGCTTGATCAGCAGATCGAGAATCTCGTCGTCCACGCATTTCTCGCCGTCTGTGGAGCCGCGCATCTCGCAGATGCGGCGTTGTGCGGAGACGATGTCTGAGTAGCTGGGTGGCTTCGTGGATGCGGCGACCATCAGGACGTTGGACCAGATGCGGTAGTTGTCGTGCTTTAGTGCTGCGGCGCGTTTGAAGGCCTTGAGTGCGTCTGTACGCGGGTGTGACGTTACCTTGCCTTCTACTGCCTCCTCTTCTGGTGTTCGCGTCTTGGGTCGTAAGTGGAGGAGCGATGCGGCGAGATTGGACCAGGCCTCCGCGTCTTGCTCATCCAGCTGTACGCAGCGGCTGAATGCTTCCACGGCGTTCTTGAACTTTTGAAGCTCGAGGTAGGCACAGCCAAGCGCGAACCAAGCGGGGTGGTTCAGCGCGTTGCATTTGATGGCGAGCTGGTACGCTTCCGCGGCCTTTTCGTAGTCGCGCTGAACGATGTAACGTTGGCCGAGAGAGCGTTGCGCGCGGGCGTAGCGCTTACCGGAGACTTCCCAGGCCCTCTCATACATGGACAAGTCGCTGTCGAGATCACCGAGGATGCAGTAGAATCGAGGGGCCTCCGCAGGGGGTGGATCGCGGGGAGCACCCTCCCATGTCTCCGAGTCAAGATCTGCGATTACATCGTCTCCAGACGTCGCATGGAAAAGCTGCCTTCGGATCATCCTGCGAGCCTTTTCTTCTTTCTCTGTTGCTGCGTAGCAGAGCGCTGCTTCAGCCCACATCTCCAGACGTTCGTATATGTCAAGTGCGGATCTGAGACCGCCAATGTGCACCCATCTCGCAGCAAGTTCAGCCTCCAACTCCCATCTCGACGGCGAGCAGACTGCAAATATGTAGCGTAGTCGATCTTCCACGGATGCTGATTCACCCTCTTTCGCTCCAGGCAGGAAAGCTGTGACCTTCTCATCCGTCTCTGCGTCAGAGGTCGCTTTACCAGACGTCTCGGCAATGACCTGATCGACAAGCGCTTGGAGTTGCAGAAGACCGCGCTCCATTGTCCTTGTTTTGTAGCCCTCCATCCTACTGCGGACCAGCAAGGCATGGGTGTAGATCTGCCAATTCGAGCTACCGCCCTCAAGCACGCGCTCAGCATAGGGCATTGTCTGCTCTCTGGTAATGCCATCAGCTGGATTGGTGTTCTTAATACTCTCGGCCAGCGAAAGCAAGATGACCGAATCTAGAGGCTCCAGAAGCGGCTGGCTCGCAGGATCCAGCTCGGCGAGGCTGGGCGGGAGCTTTGACCCCTCCTTAATATCCATTGATGCAACCTTCTCAGTGAACTGGATCGTCTCATGGAGTGTGTCGTCATTCAGGTCCAGAGCCTTCGGTCCTGGCGCCTCCGTAGCTGCGGTTTTCGAGCCTTTCTCCGCGCTCTTGGCCAGTACAAGAAGTTGGCTTGTATCTTTCTGCTGAAACTTCGTCCTCTTTCCCATCAGACCAGTCAAGGCAAATTCAAACTTGCGCTCAGCAGTCGCTTGTTCCAGGTCAGCCTTTGCTTGCTTGTCCAGGCCATGGTGCGTGTGTACCGCCGCGCGCTCGAGCAGGAAATTTGAATGCAGATCCGGAATCTTTTCGTCGTCTCCAGCATCTTTGACGAGCTTCTCAACATCCTTCAGATCATCGTAGATGGTAGTCTGCAAGCTCGGCGCCGGCTCACTAAGCAGCCTCTGATAGGTGAAGCTAACCCTCAATCTCGCCCACACCGACAGCGGAATGAACTTCTGAAACACCGGATTGATCAAGATGGTATCCGCGAGACAAAGAAGTTCGATATTTGGAGTCAGCTTGTACGCTGCGATGCCGTCCAAGCTCAAAGAGGCGATCAGGTCTTGCTGAATCTTGCGAACGGCAGTGGAATCCCTGGATACATCTTTGGTGAACAGAAGTTCAGCCGGCTTGAACGATAGCGGTGGTCCGGTGACGGTTGATTGCACAAAAGCATTCAGTGATGCGACTGCGACCGCCCAGAGCAGATGTACACGATACTGCAAGGTTTCCTTTATCGGCGTGTCCTTCTCTTCACTCCTGAATGGGAACAACAAGCCAAGTCGATGAAAGATGTAGTCGCTCCAGATTGTGAAGTTCTCCCTCTTGACTCCCTTGGTGGCATCATTGTCCTGGTGTCCAAGTAAAATCTGAACCTCCAGGAGCTGACTAAGCGTGGGCAGGTCGGCAGTTTCTGTCGCCCTGAGAACGTCATGTAGAACAGCGGCAAGCTCGTCCGGCAATGTTGTGCGGAAGAACTGTAGTAAAACGTCCCCCATTCTGGCTACTTATCGATTGCGAGGTGTCGTTGCGGGGTGTTCTCGAATTTTGTTCCAAGATGCTCGGTGGAGAATGTTGCAATTTAGCGCCGACACTAGTTGGCATTAATTACGAAGGTGCTAGCAAGTGGAACCTGACAATTCAGCCCTACCAGGCAGCATGACATCTGCAGCCGCCCTTTCAAGCATCTCTCGGAACATGACACATTTCCGAGTCAGAAGCAGTAATTTTCATGACCTGCTGATCATTATACACCTCTAGAATTCATGCACTGAAAAGCCAAACCCCGAAAAGCCATATACCGAAAAGCCATAGTTATACCCACAAACCCCTTAATTATAGCCATAGAAGCCGTGTACACAGAAAAGCCACATAGCCACGAAAACCATACACTCGCACAGGTCATCAACCTCATAACCTCATCAGCCAATGCAACAACTCACAACACACCATCACGACGCCGAGCTCACATTCAAAAGAAAAGAATTTCATTATTTAAAGGTGAAGTATCTCAGAGCAAGAGTCTGCGTCACCATCTACCGCAAGGTGGGCGAGTCGCAGCAAGTGGATATGCAAAGACAACTGCTGTAATGCCGCAGCGCACGCTCAGTCCGAGTCACTGCTGGACGACGAGCTGCTGCCTCCCCGACTGCGGCTCCTGTGCTTATGCTTCTTATGTCCGTGGCCGTGCGCGCTGCCTGCGTACAGACCGCCCACGGCGGCTGAGGATCCGGCGTACGACGAGCCGTGATGAGAGCCGTGGTCAGAGCCGTGCTTCTTGTGCTTCTTATGCTTCTTCTTCTCGTCCTTCCTGGAGTGCTTGTTAGCGTCGAGACGTGCTTGGTTTGATGTTTTGGGGGACTTACTTGTCGCTCAGCATGTTTGCGCCGACTGCGCCTGCGATCAGTCCACCGATGGTACCAAGCGCGCCACCGCCCATCTTGTTGCCGAGGAAGGCGCCACCTGCACCCCCAATGAGTGTGGAGCCTAAGCCGCGGTCGCCATCTGCAGGACCGCCTGGCGCACCAGGCTGGCCGTACTGGCCCGGTTGCTGACCATAGCCTTGTTGCTGGTGCTGCTGATTGCCATAGCTTTGCTGCTGGTGTTGCTGGTCGCCGTAGCCGTGCTGCTGGTGTTGCTGACCGTACTGCTGATTGGGGTCGTGGTGCTGCTGGTGCTGCGCGGACGGTGGGTAGGGAGACTGGCTACGGTTGGTATCGTGGCCCTGGTCGTACTGACCCTGAGGAGCGCCGTAGCCGTGCTGCTGGGGAGCCTGGCCGTACTGGTCATGCGCCGGAGGAGGGTGCTGGCTCTGGGTACTTGTTAGCAGCGGCGCATGGTGCAGTAGATTGAGCGCATTCCGTGCGCATCCGTACATACCTGTTGCTGAGGGTACGGGCTGTGGCCTTGGCCGTACTGGTCGTGTTGGGGCTGACCGTAGGCTGGCGCCGAAGGGTACTGCTGCTGTTGGTTGTAGCCGCCGTAGCCTTGCTGTTGCTGCTGTGCGCCGTCGTAGCTGTGGCCTTGGCCGCCGTAGTAGTCGTTTCCAGACATGGCGGTTGTATTCGGTAGTATGAATAGGTTGCGTAGGTGTTGTTTGGGCAGGAAGAGAGCTCAGCTGCCCAAGGCTGTGCTTATGTCTGTAGCGGGGGAAGGGCGGTGGACGGGTGCGGGTGGTTGGTTGGGCGTTTGTAGGATCACACGCGCCTTTAACTGCGACACATCCGCCCCGGGAAGTGATGGCGCAGCCATTCCGGGAAGCGCTGACATGGATGCCATCTGAGCTGAGCGCAATCTGGTGATCAGGGAGAGTGCTACTGACGCGGGGCTGGTGGCGGGGCTGGAGGCGTGGCGGTGCTGCCGAGGAACGATTGTCATTAGCTGTACAGCTTGGGTCACGCTGCTTTCACTGCAACGTTACCGTGTATTGTAATGTCGCGAAGCAAAATACTCGTCATTCAGTACGCGTGGACTGCGGCGCGCTCGTGGCTACGTCATGGGGCTAAGTCGCCGGTGACTGTCTGACAGTCACTCGACCGCTAATAACTCAATGTGTACGACATTTCTACCGAATCTGCATTGCGGCGGTACCACACGTACGAAACCCTTGGACTCAATACCTCGTCGACCATACGTGGTCTTTCTGCGGAAGAGCTTGATGATGACTGGTGATGGCCAGGGGTATGGCTGCGCGCTCTTCGAACGATCTTGGGACACCCGCGACACGCACATGTGTTTCTTGTATCAATCTCAGATTAATTTTGCTGCCGCTTGGACGAGTCAGGAACGTAATGCGAACCAGCGCTGATAGTAGAACAGGTCCTCCCTAGTACCCATAGCCTCCCAGCCCGTAATATCCTCGGTAAGTCCCATCATAAGCAAAACATCGTCCAGCGAAGATACGCTGCCCGAGCTTCTCTGTATGTGACATGCGTACACGAGCTATCGCCCCATACATACAACACTGCTTCGTATCTACGTCGGTGCGCTCAGATTGCAGTAAGTTTCACTTGATCCGCTGTGTTTCGTCATGTGCTCCGGGATGTAGAATCAGAGGTCTGGCCTTGTCGTTGCGGCAATGCATGATACTTCCCGTTGTTCGCTATAGGGGCAAATGTGGTGCCAGTAACCTCCCTTTCTGTTCTTCTCGTACTCGACTTCACCTTTCACTGATTGAACCTTCGTTGTATGGTTTCAGAACGCCTGATACTAGACGATCCCAAGCCCCAGAGGCACGCAACTGATAGCGGAAATGCTGGAAACGGGCAACGTCGCAAGCTGTCCGTTTATCTTGAGCCATACCTTTCATGGTCGAGGGTCTATGTTGTGAGCCAATTGTCAGCACGTCTGGAGATCCTCGGAAGTACAAAGTCCACCTTTCTTCACAGTACAGGGTGTATGAAATCATACACGGCGTTTACAGCGAAAACAGCATAATTAGAGGACTGGAGAAGACTTTAGAAAGGATGGAAAGGGTAGAGGAAGAGAACCATAAGTTCTCTTTGTGGACTTCAAGTGGCAGAAGAAAGCAAAGTACGAGTCCGCACTCGTATTGTTTTATGTCAAGGACAAAGCGTCTAAAGACCTTTGGGTGCCGTTACACCAGATCGAGCCGAAGCACCTGAAGGAATGGTGAGCTAAGAGATATGAGCAGGTCAACTCGAGACCTGGTGGCAAGAGCTCAAGGAGGAAGAGCAGAAGCGCGAGCTGAAGCTAGAGGCAGGATCGGACTTCCAAAAAGATCTGTAAGAGAGGGACAGATCCGTTAAATGACAATTGGGACGAGTGCTAGGATCGACGCCCAGGACAGGCTGTTCCATGTCCTTTTGACCGAAGTCGCTTTGCTCCAATAGACTTGACAAACGGCCTGGGTTCTGATGGACTAGGCTTGTTGGCGTCTTTTGAGCTAGTGTGGTTACAATGATTGCCTCCCTGCTTGCACAAGACTTTCACATTCCTCGGCGACACGCCATTTGAGGCAGTGTGAACAACGGGCACCGTTCGAGGCTCGCCACCGAGTTCCCATCCGTAGGGACATCGTTCGATGATGATCGTTGAGGAAAATCGTAGCGGTCGCCTGTGTCGCACGAGGGCCCAAAGTACTGAGCTCCAAGACATCTAGATCGAGGCAGGATCATACAGGCCTGAATAGTGGCTCCTCGACGAGACGTATAAGAAGATTGTGGAGCAGAGTTCGAGAAGAAATACCACAGATTTCACTTTCCACTTCGCTGCCTTGTCTCGGCGTCAATCTTCAGCACTCAACTCCGCAGCAAACATGAAGCTCGCTCTTCTCGTCTTTACTCCGCTCCTTCACGCTTTTGTAAGCGCAAAAGGTTGTGATCCCAAGCATCCCGAGAAGTGAGATATCCGAATTTGCGAAGCCTTTCCATTTCCGCCCGTCCAAGTCAAGTCTGCAGAACCTACCAGCTCAACGTCAACTCCATCGCTCACCATCTACACCTCAACCTAATGCTATCTGGGTGCGCCTACACCGACTACCTACCTGCAACTCACTTCGCAGTCAATCTGCACAATGTTGACCTATACAACCATCACGACGAGCACGATTTATGGCCCGAACAGCTGTCTTCCTACGGTTGTGACGAGGACAATTAGTTAAGACAAGCGATGTTGTAACACGGCAGAAAGATTAGAACATGACAGAGGCAAGCACTGTGCATCGTGTGACGTAATCGAGCCATAGTCACAAAATTCGGGCTTTGTTATGTATCATCAGTGTTATCTCTGTCAAATTTTGTCTCTATGCCATTTATCTGTCTGCACATCAAGTTTCCCGAAATACTCTCGGGTGATGTTCAACTCCTTGTTCAATCCGAGATGTCGTACACAGTGTAGTAGGACTCCCGGCGTTCTTTCAAGATATCGTACCCTTAGCGCATCTTTTACGCATTTCATGACGCATTCGTAACTGGCAGTGTCAAAGTAGTATCCCTTTTTTCACTTAAATACTCGCAGCATAGTTCGCAAGCCGTGATCGGGGACATGGTGCCCGTAACCGCCTCACACTTGACACGCATGCTGACATGTACTCTCGAATGACACGTTAAATACCTTTGTCCAAAAAGCGTCTTGGCCCCAAAAGTTCGCAGGGCATATTGTTAGGCCCATATAAGACCTGAGGGAGATAACACCATGTAGAGATCGATCTAGCCACTCTCGAGCTGTCTCACACGTTCTGCACGACATGGAAGTACTTCCAAATTCCCAGAGATGTTTTGTTAGCCCTAGCAGACACATCAAGAGGATATCAGCTCAGCTATCTGAATGTTCGAGAGAGTTCAGATTGTGGGCGAACATTGTGCGCCTTTCACCAAGATCCTGGAGACTAGGCGCATATTGAGCATACTGCAAGTGCAATATCTCCGCTTTCACCACTGCCAAATTGTAACGATTGATAGCGGTGATCCCTGTTCCGTACCAACATCTTCCCATACGTTCTAGTCAACCAGGCTTTTTCCTTACTACACGTTATGAATTCACAAAGATCGACTGATCCCGGGAGCCTGGACCCGCGTGCTTTGCGCCTCATTGCTCCCAGAGCGTCGCCAGTTATTACAGGTCAGTTTGTTCACAACATCCATGCTTGATGAGACACTGAAGCTTATTTAGATGGTAGGGTAAGCCTTGTACTCACGGAGCACTATCGTCTTAAGCCGTATCTACTTCGGAAGGGCAATGAAAGGATTGTGGCAAGTATGGCCATTGGAACAGTGGATAATGTTCGCCTGCGGTATATCTTTGGAATTGGACTTGATCGCCAGAGGATGTGGCGGAGATCCGCGGAACAGAACGGGCTTCGAACCATGTCTGCGGGCTGGGTTCTTCACTTCGATTGCAATCCCGACTTGATATTAGCAAGATCTACCAAAGAGCAGAACGAGTATCTAGCAACTCGCGATCACTTGGGCCTGCCTCCGTTGCGGTGGGCAGCTGATTTGCGATTTCTCGCTGAGCGGCAACAGCAATCAGCTAATGACGCTGCTAGCATGGCATCAGACACAAAAGATTGCTGTTGAATGACTTCCAGTATCAAGAGTCGAGTGTATGTCGTTTATCTGTGTCCCAAGTAGTATTTCATAGGGAAGTACTGTGAAAAATTCCAGAATTTTAGCCAAAAACAGTGAAGTGTTGCCGATTGTACCGGTAGTCCAGACCAAGCTTATTTGTGGTCCAGCCGTTCTTAGAGACTCCAATAACCCAGTCATGTGGCAGGTTGTCCTCTTTATACTAGGCAGAGAGGTGGTTGCGGCCTTTAAAGATGATGAAGGGTGGAATAGCCCACCCTGTGGCATTAATGCCCTGTATAACTGTTATCCACTCCTAGTTGCCCTGCTGCACTACTTTTAGCCATCCTTAACGCTCTAAGCCTGTAACAACTACTTCTATTAATATCTAACCTATTATAAAGCCTGTCTTATTAAAGTTGTACATGTTGTTGTCCTAGATACTATACTTAACTTAGCTTTAGTATTCTCTATAAGGCAGAACCAGCCTTGTATAATCTCTTAATCCTCACAGAGGGCTTGCTTGTAGTTATACTTACAATTAAACCTTACTTAGAGATTAGGGCGGCGTTTAACAAACGTGTTAGGCTAGTTTATGGCCGCGACAGTAATCTAAGGAATTAACGCTGCTAGCTAGGTAATCCCACTGTTTATTATCTTTGCTAGCCAGCACTATCTGTCTGCCTAGTATAAGGAGGATATACTATAAAGTTAGGCTATTACTGTTAGCAACAACAGCTAGACAACTAACAAGCTTAGAGTTAAGTAGCTAAGGCACTTTATCAAGCATACAGAGGGCAAGGTAGTTAGAGCATATTAGCTGCTTATCCTTAATAGCTACAAGAGCCACTAGTCTCTTAAATTTCAAGAGCTCTGCAAGGAGAACAACATCTACACGCTCTGCATGCCGCCTTGTTTGTCGCATCTGCTACAGCCACTTAACGTGGTCTGCTTCTTAGTGCTGAAGCGCGCGTACAGCTGTGAGATTAAGGCTCTAATCTGCTACTACATTAACCATATTACAAAGCTTAAGTTTCTGCCAGCCTTTAAGGCAGCCTTTGAGCAGTTGTTCACGTCAGCTAATATCTGCTCAGCCTTTCAAGGTGTAGGCCTTATCCCTCTCCAGCCAGACGCTGTTCTATCAAAGCTTGATGTGCAGCTGCGTACGCCTACTCTAGTTGCTCTGCCAGAGGCCTCTGGGAGGCTTGTACACCAAGCAATGTACGCAAGCTTGAGGCTCAATCAACATTGATACGTGATCGCGTGCGGCGGCATAAGAGCTCCTTGCCTGCCTCAATTATTGAGTCGATTAACCAACTCAAGAAGGGCGCTGAGGTAATGATGCTCTCAGCTGAGCTAATGCGCGATCAGATTACCAGCCTTGAGAAGGCTAATGAGGCAGCGTTAGCGCGTAAACAGCGTAAGAAAAAGCGTATACAGCAGCGTGGGGTCTTAACAAAGGGAGCTAGAGAGGATCTACTCGCTCAACGTGAGGCTGATCAGCAGATTGCTCATGAAGAGCGTCAAGGAGGTGAGCAATTAGGCCTCAGCCGCCAGGCTCTGGCACGCTGCAAGAGGTCCAGAGAGACTGGCCATAACTCACGTACGTGTAAAAAGGATACCTAGAGTATTACTTAGTCTACTCCATAATTACCTGTATATTGCATTATCACGTTGTTGAGTTGCAGGGCTTTGAGGTGCGCAAGTTTGGTAGGGTGCGGCGCTCGCTTGTACGCGGCGCTCGCTTGTAAAACACGTTATGTCGTCTCTTAACGTGGTTAAGATGTTTGCATATAGAGGTGCACAAAGTTGGTAGAGTGCGCATTCGCTTGTAATGCGCACTCGCTTATAAAACACGTTATGTGAGTTTTTCTTAACAGAGAAGTTCCAGGCTTTCGTGCATTTTTACCCATATAGAAAGATGGGAAGACGATGAACAGAAAGCGGAAAGATGCCCGTAGCGCGTCGATGTTGATGGCGGCTAGTTCGCCGATGCACTGATACGTCATCCCTGTCGACCGAGCCGTCTCCACATATTGCAGTATCCGATACTACTTACACTCTATCAACCATGTAGAACTTCGCTTTACTTGCGACACATCAGTCAAAAATCCACCATCAGCTTATCATAATGACAACGAAAACGATCCCCACACTCACGCTCGAGGGCGCGCGCATCGCGCTGGCCGCCGCCGAACAACGCGCCAAAGAAATCGGCGTCCCCATGAACATCGCAATCGTCGACCACGCAACGCACCTTCTCAACTTCGCCCGCATGGAAGGCGCGAAGCTCACATCAATCAACATCGCAATTGATAAGGCATTCACCGCTGCAGGTCACAAGATACCTACATCAGTATACAAAGAGAATGTCTGGCCTGGTGGCCCAGCGTACGGAATCAATCACACAAATGGCGGCAGATTTAACACAATTGGCGGTGGTTTGCCGATTGTTTTGGATGGAGTTGTAGTCGGTGCTGTTGGGTGTAGCACAGGGACGCCGGCGCAGGATGAGGATGTGAGCTCAGCGGGAAAGAAGGCGGTGGAGAAGAGCTTCGCGCTAAAGGCCAAGCTGTAAGCGACGAGTCCCTGCACATTTAAGACATGGGGGAACCAGGCACAAGTTGTGTGGTGGAGCCCTTGATACTTGGGCCGTGCCAATATGGGGTGTGGTTGAGCAATGATACAATATCATTCCTGCGAAGTCGCTGTAAATTTTCCCCGCATGTCGAAGATGCGCGACTCATACAGTATCTTAGCTCTCTGCTCATGAGAAGACCGAAATTAGCTTGAGTTTGTCCGCGCATCCTGCCCTCCCTGAAGCTTCACTTTTCTCTGATCGAGTGCCGCTGACAGTCTGTTTAGCGTCTACCACACTCTTTCTCTAGCTCCTGCTCAATTTGCAGCTCGATCTCCGCCCTCACCTGCTCAACAGCCTGAGCCATGATCTCGCTTCTGAGGACGTCTTTCGGTCCCTGAATGTTCTCCTTCAAGTCCTCCCTTATTCAGGTCTTGATATTGGCCTTTGGTCGTTCCTGCTACGCCATGATGAAGCTTAGTGAGCTCATGATATTATCTCCGAGCTCCTCGAGCAAGTGTACAACGGGATCCACCACTGCGGCGAGGTCCTCACTCATAACCTCAAGGTCGGAGCATCGGTTGTGCTCAAGTTCGCGTGGTAGATTGTCGTCACTCTCGTCTTCGCGCTCCATGGATTCAGCTTCATCGCGCGCTACAAGACGAGAGGCTGGGACACGGTATGAAGTTAGTGGCTGCGTAGCTTTCAAACGTACGAGTGAGTAAGAGGACGAGGAAGAAAGAGAAGATGCACAAATGGCTCGAGGAAGTTGGTATATTGGCGACTGGAACCTCCAAGTTGAAGTTGGCTGCTGCAGAAAGTGAGAGAACCAAGTTGATATCGCAAAGGTTCAACACATGACCGTGATTAGGCTTCAAGCGCTGCTCATGGTAGAGTAAGCACTGGCAACGCTCGCGGGTATGCTCATCCCAAATCAATCGTCGACATCCTCAGGATAACTCCGCTTCACGAGGTAGTGGCTGCTCTGCCACCTCTGTGTCCTGTTAGCTACTATCGCGGAAAGCGCAAAGCCAGCTCACTTACCACAAACTTCTGTCCCTCGAAGTATTCTCTCCATTTCGGCTTCTCACCGAGCGCGATGACGACGTCCCAAGGCCACTCTTCTGTCTCGAGCTCCGCTAATGTGAGATACGTGTGCAGTTTCTCCTTCTCCAGTGTCTCGTACGAGCCTGCTTTCAGTACTGTCGCATTCTTGATCTTGAACATGCGGAATCGCAGGCAATCCGGAGACGATGCAATCGTGGGAGCGGCCACCGTTTGGTAGAAGTCCAGGATTTCCTTCTCATCGCCCTCTGCGACTTGCCACTCCATAACGGCTACACTGACGATGTCCGCGTGATCTATGCTCTTGTTAACGTCGGGACTTGAGTGAAGAGCCTCAATTCACGTACTACCATCCCAGTCGACTTGCTGCCACCTCTTGACCTCCTCATAAGTCCTGACATCAAATCTCGCATTCGACATTGGTCCCGTCATATCTATGTGATTGCTCTTGTCGTATGTTGAGTCCGTTGCCTGGTCTGCATTGTCCATTTCGTAGACGGTAAGCAGTTTCCATGACGCCTCTCGTTCTCCGACCCCGTCAACTTCGTTATCTAGTCCAACTTCAACGAGCTCGCAGTGCAGGGCATGCTGCGCAAGCTTAGATGCCATTAATGTTATGTACTCGTCCTCGTACCATTGCTCGGAGGATTCGGGAATATTGGCAGCCCACGTGCATATGACGCCTGACATCTTGACTGTGGTTGTGGTGTAGTGTGCGGGAGACCTTGAGAGTGGGATATGTAGCGGTCGTGGTGTGGGTCTCGGAAATTTTCTAGAAGGAAAGGGGTCCTTTCGATGTCGCTGTGTCGTAGAGTATCTCAGAAGTAGAGACATGGGCACACGTCGATCTAAAAAATACACTTATTTCCTGTGACTTGCATCGGCCCTGCCCGTGCATCAGCAGCGTTTGCCAATCACAAGATGACGAAGCCCATGGCAATCATGCCGCAACCGGCTGAAATGCACAGCTCAACAATGTTTGATTGGTTTCAACAATTCGTCAAATTTGAAAGCGGACTACAAAGTGGCAGTCTAGGCCATGTTGAGTGTAGTAATGATCGACTGTGTGGGGATGTGGGGATGCGTATGAGTCGTTCAGCTGCAAAGGTGTGGTGCAAAGAGTCTTCGCGCAGCGGATCTAAACCTACATATGGGCCACGCGTTGCTTACTCTTGTTTCGCAAATATTATTCTCCTTATTGGGCCATATAGTGCCGCTCGCTCAAAAACTTCACTGTCTTATGATTAGGTTGTTGCCGAATGCCTGCCAAGTCATCAGCCACCCAAGATAGCGGTGTAAGGGTTCGGGCCGTTTATAGCGGGCCGAATATGACTTAACTCGTGGCACTAATTATGCGTTTAAATTCTGCATCCCAGCGCATTTTGTGATAAGACACGACGTTTCCTTGGTGAGAGGAATATGAAGACTCTGCCGACAAGCATGTGAGAAGCCGCGTGGCAGGGCTGCAACCGGTAGTCTTGATCAAGGGCAACAGGTTCATCGATGCGCATGAGTCGAAATCGAAGACATCTGCAACAACTCTACATTCAAGACCGAAACATAGTCCTGCTGAGTTTAACGTCTCAAGCTGGAGTCGGAGCCTTTGAGCTGATGCCGATCATGGCGTCCTCCTGTGGCGTGCAGTCGGATCTTTCGAATTGCCACCAGAAGCGCCGTCATGCCCCTGAAGGTGCTCAGAGCAGCTGGTGGCAGAGTGATAACGAGCGTTGGTAGAGCCGGCTCAGAGAGCTCGCTTGCCATAGGTAATGGACGGTCGGCTTGTTGGATCGTCGTGATCATTTGCAGAAGGTCCGACCTCCTCTGACGAGCTCTTATGAAGACCTCTTCTATAACTTGGTGGAGCATAAGGCCATGCAAGCTGTCCACGATATCCGCCCAAAGCAGTATTGGCCGCTCCCAGTGCGAGAGCAATTCCCCGAAATGATGGCATTGTTCTTGTACGATCGTGAAGAACAGGCTCAGAAGTACCACGAGGAGCAGTACGTCGCGGCTGTCGAGGATGTTGCTAATGGATCCACAGTCAACACCGTGTCGAAGTCTCTTCAGGCTTACTACAGAGCGCAATACCAAAAATTCGTCAGGCACATCACGAAGTAAGGCGCGATTACCACCACGTACGAAGTAACTGAAGCGTCTTGCCGGTGACACGTCAGATGGAGTCGGCTGGCAGACATCAATGACCGCGGAGCAGATCTAGCAGCTGTGTGAGCAGCTGAGAGCCTTTAAGCCCGCTTCTACAAGCATCTAGACGACATCCTCTTCTATCAGCGGTATGTGGATGTGATGAGCCAAGACTTCGATGCGCGCGTTTAGGCTCGAAAGGTCTTCAAGAAGTGGGGCTTGTCCGCAACAGATCAAGCGGTACATCGCGCGGTACAGAATGTCCAGTACCTAGTGGGTAGCGTGCTGGCAATCATACCCTGAGGGCGATGCAGATAAGCGTAGCGCATACCTCGCCACGCCGGGCTTTCCTCAGGCACGTAACCCTTACATCTTCTACTACCGGGCCCATCTGGATGATGCACATGAGCCGTACTTCGACGTCGATAACACCCGCACTTCTGACATCGATTACGAGGATGAGCTCTGTCTGCCTCACGAGCCTGACTTCGATTGAAAGTTGATGCCTCTAGACAGCAACATCAACTATGAGGATCAGCTCTTCCTGCCCGTTGAGCCCATCTTCAAACAATTTAGCATAGATCTGGACCTGAACATCGACAATGGTGCGTTTTACTTGCCTCTCGATACTTGGTAAGGGCAAGTACGTACTGTGTCTCTTTTGTGTAGGAATATTGTCAATTTTATGCACTACAAGACCTTAGCAAACACTCTAGCCTGTGATGGTGTCGTTCTTAACGTGACCGTCTAACTAGGCACACCCTCATATACCCATCCGCCAGCCATCTTTCTCCCTCTTCCGCGTCTGTCTTCCCGTCGATTGGATGCGCATTTGATGAAGAATGTTAAAGCCGCACAAAGGAAAATGATGACAGCAGCGACAGTAGGAATGACAACGATACGAGTTCGATTTGTGTCGGTAGACTGTAGGTACGGACATGTGCCGTTGATGCCAATGACCCAGCAATCCGCAGTACCGAGCTGATTGAGATTAACGTAGATAGGCTGGTCCGGCTCGCTTGATCTTTGCAAGACAGCGTGTAAATGTGCGTTCTGGAGAGCAGTGTGCGGAACAGCGAACTGCAGCGGCGATCGACACAGAGCCTCGGCGTTGCTGAAGTCGGAGGTGTCTGAGGAGACCTCCCAGAAGTATGGCTCCTGCGGGTTTTGACAGGCTGCACGGTAGCGGTTGGCACAGTCTGCAACTTCCCATCGGCCGGAATGAGGCGAGTTGGTCATAACGGCACAACGATTGTCCGTCGAACTGCCTTGGGTAACGTTCAAGGGTTGACCCGGAGCCCACGACCAGAGCGTCGAATGCACGTAGGCAGCGTATGGTAAGGGATTCTTATCGGCCGTTGTGCCTGCTAGACTCTGATTAAGAAATGGAATGATGCCACATCGCGTCAAGTTCGCGACTGATGCTATTGAGGCATTGAGGTCAGGATTCGCATCGATACCGATTGATGGGGGCGATGCACGTGCAAACGATGAGTTGGTTTGTGATGTGACCTTTACGTCAGATGATGGGAAAAAACATCCGGAAATTTGCTCTCCTGTGGTGGCAAACAAGGCCTGTCGCTCCCTGGTAATGGTGTCCGGTGGAAAGATGTCTTGGAAGTCGTCGGTGATGTTGTATGCCGCCATTGATTCATCAACAGTGCCGAAGCTGACGATGACTCTCTTGAACTCTTGAAACTCCATCAATGCTTCTGTTGGCCAACCACTTTCTGTGACTATGTTTCCTGCGGAATTTTTCGAGGTCTGGTAGTAGCCATGTGCAGGGAGATTTTCCCATTCCACATTGTACCAAGAACTGTTCAAATTCCTGCGCTGATCGGCTAAGTTGCTGGCAGAATACAAGATGTGAGACAGATTGCCATTGACAACCTGGCTCAACGTATCGCCAGATTGTGGTAACTGGTCAGAGGTGAGCCGCGGCGCGGGACCGTCTGGGTCTGACAACGTAGCAGCAGCATAAATATTTAGGTTCAGAAACGAGATGGCTGCACCAGTGGTAGTCGCTGTTTCTTGAAGAAAGTCTTCTAGCAAGCCTGTCAACAGACCAAAGGTCGTCTGTGACGTGCAGTTGTAGCGACCAATTTGCAGAAGTGGCGGACCGTCCACAGTCGGAAAGCTGATGACAGTCGCTTGCGCGGTCGCACTCGTCGCAGCCGGAGCGCTAGATGAAGTTTGGTCTGCTACTGGCGGGGACACTGACGCGACCACGCTGAGCATAGAACTATCTTGTCGAACCCTCAAGACCTGAGGCATCGTTGCGGTAGTCTCTGGCACCCTAGCATTCGCAGTACCCGTAGATACTGATATAGTGGGGCCAGACACTACTGGTGCGTCGTTTTGTACTTCACCCTCATCCTTTGGAAGCTGGACAGGACACAGGCTCCACACGGAGCGCAGCGCGTCCCAGTAGACATTGACTTCGAAGCGTGGAATACCAACACCAAGAAGGTTCGAGAAACACTTCATGAATGCATTGTGTTCAAATTGATTGTTAACAAAGCAGGCCTGCGTCAAAGAGACTGCTGCTGAGGTGTGAAAATCGATAGGAACTCGAAGGCCAACATCACGTTGCGCCTGTGGCACGTTAGCTGACTGAATGCTCAGGCTGTACTCCAGATCACAATACAACGCACCCTGAAAGCCTCGCTCCATGGCTGTATCCAACGCGTATTCAGAGCAGCTTGGTCCGGGTCGTAAAGGTTATTATTGGGTGACATCGGTGCGGGAGATCATTGAATCGCCGCACAACGCAACGCCTGCGGTTGCGACCACGTTCTTGCAGAGGGCCCTGAGATATAAAACTTTTCAGTACATTTAAATCGCAATAGAAAATTGCAATGCTAACAAGAAGGATATCTATGATGGGAGTGATGAGGAAGTAGATGCAACGCGCCCCTGCCTCCGGAAGTTCTGGAAAGCGCTCAGCTCTAGCGCGGTTTCCGAGACAAGGCTAATTGAAGGTCAGCCAATCAGAACAAAGGTCCTCATTTGTGCTCGAAGAAAATGGCATTTGGACTGCTCACAAAAGGCACGCGAGATGTTCAGTCAGGAACAAGCAGGATGCCATTGTTGTCAGGGATGTGCCTACGAATGGTACAATCTTGCATGGATCCAGCGCAGTGTCGCCCTACACGAATTGCGTCGCGGAGCAAAAGGTCAAGCTTTTACTCCCTTGAGTAAGTTCGTCTTAACCGTGACAAATTGTTTGGTCGACTTCCATCAGAAGGGAAGACTGATGCTGACCAAGACAGACTTGATTTCATGCCAACTCGTAGATAAAATGTCTAGTCCTTGATCGTGTATTGCAGGGAAGCGACTAGTAAGGTAGATACAGCGATCAGGGTTCCGATAATGCCGAACACCATCGTGCTACCTGCCTCCGGGATTTCTGCACCCATGATCGAAAGGCGACAATGACATCAAAACAATCAAAAACTTGATGGCGAATGATGTGTGTAAGGGAGAAGGTAGCGGACTCAAGCTCGTACGTTCATATGAGCAGAAAAAAATCTGAAATACCGAAATGCTCGAAAGCTGACCGATTTCAGATTTGAAGTAAGCGCGCCAAATTGTGGACAAACGGTGAAATAGTAAAAGGAGTTGTTAGTGGGGTTGGTTAAGCCCAGATGACCTGCGTCGGTGTGCGCCACAGTTCTTCTGATTCGCGCTGGCATGCATGGTCCAGAACCAGGAATCAACCTTGTTTTAATCAAGGCCCATGTTCACAGCCTGATCCTCGGTCCTACCATCAACTACCTCATGAGGAACGTTAGGAAACCTCGTATTCGTTATCCGTCACTGTCGGATTAGACAGTCGTTGTAAGAAACAAAATTTTCAAAAAAAAGGCACCTGAATTGCTGTAAACACTAAAAAATATGGAAGAGAGTCGATGACAGTCACTCAAGATGCGCACCGCTAATTACATATGCGACACTATGGGCAACTTGATGTACCTAAAGTTAGCATTTCGATCGTCAAGATCATGCTGCAACAATTTCACCGCATCCGCCAAAAACTTGCTGTTACACGCAGCATCATTGCTGGAGTCTTTCGCAGAACAATAGCCGATACCGGTAGGCGAGTCTGGGCTTGTCGCATGTTGGAAAGTTGCAGCACCCCGACCGACAACAAAGGCGGTGCGATGACCGTCGCTATCAAGCTGAATACCAACGCCAGAATCACATCTTGTTTATCGATTGTCGAAGTCGGAATCGAAGTTAAAGTGCGATATCGAGGATGAATGTCCGGTCGTGGTAAGGCAAAGCAAGATGCAATATTGCAGGCAGTTCGAGCTAGGAGATTGTGAGAAAATGGACTTGAGTGCGAGTTGACAGATCATTAGAACACTTAAGTCTCGAATCGAGTGCTTGACTAGAGGCTTTTGCACTTCAAGGTAGATAATGCGAGGAGCGCACTCCACTGCTAGAATAAGCAAGCGTCGCAGTGCACGATAGTGCGAAGATCGTACTAAAGATGGAATTTGAGCAAGTTGTTATGATGAGAGATTGAACACAAACTGTGAAGGAGAATACGACTCGGAATTGTAGTAGGGGCTGTTGCTGGTATAAGGGTGCAATGGTGCTGCGACGGGGGATGTTGAGCTGTAATAAAGGATTTTGGCACAAGGAGTGTGGCAAGCGGGCGAACAAGTACTCCAGTGATCTGTTGTGAAGACTACTGTCTAGTTATTGATAAGATGACACGTATATATACAAAGCAATTACATAACCTAGCTAACAGGAGCTTGTAGTTCATGGGAGGCTTGAGTCTCACAAGGCCGAGCGTGCGAAGTGTAGCACGTGTAGCAAGTAGGCCGATTGTCCCTGACAGCGAACGCGGGGAAATCAGAGAAGCTCGTAGCAGTGAAAACTTCAAAGCTGTTCGAGCCGGCGCCAGTTGGGGCCCTGGGAGGCAATCTTGATCTCACTGGATTTCAAGTTTGAGTATTAAAGCACTAACTCAGAACATGGGCTTTGGAGAGCAGACTCTTGCAATTTGTTTAGGGATGGATGCCATCTCCATTTCCATTCCGAGGAATTGAAGGGTTGCGCCGTCTGATCAATGCTATCCAGCCTCGGCGTGAAAGTATGTTAGCAGCACCCAAGCTGTCTGGGGCCTTTGTTGGTCGGACGGGAGACTTTGCTCAGCCTGATCGAACTAAAATCATGTGGTCAGACCTATATTGCTAAAAAAAATTATGAATCGTGACCCAGGACGGCCTGTACAGTATTCAAGTGTGTATTAATCAACTAAGCTTAAATAAATTTATCGATATCGCTCGAACCCAGCAAATCATTCCCCGCCCTTCTAATCAATACCCTAACTTGATCACCACAGGATATCCGCAAACGCGGTCCTCAGAACCTCTGTCCTCGTCTTCTGCATCTCGGGCGCAATTCCTACCAGATCCAGGATCTCCAGGCACTTCCTCGCATCCTCCTTCGCTGCCATAAGCAGTGGATCTGTACTCGGCGGGCCATTATGTCCCGGACTGAGGGGCTGTTCCTGCTGTCCTAGAATCCTCGCGATCAGAAGCTGCCTCACGTTAGCACCCATCCAACCCCACATCATCATCACACAGAACAGAGTGGGGAACTTACAGCCTCCTCGAAAGCCCGGTGTTGGAAAACCCACCACACACCCGCATCGACCCTCAGATGCTGCCAGAAATGGAGGAAACTCTGCACCGCCATTCTCGCCGCCTCAAGACACCCCTTCACTTCGCACATATACCCCTCAGCCGGGTTCTCGTCGGATTGAATCACCATGACGCAGTGCCAGAAGTTGCTGCGGAAGAACAGATTCTGTCGTAAACTGCGCGGACTCGTGTCGGCCAGTTTGGCGATCGTAGCATCGCTCGAGGCAGTCAATTCGGTCGGGAAGGAACGGTGAAGAGCAAAGTATTCTTCGATTAGTTGGCTCTTGTGCGCGAGAGACGTTGTGAGCGGGGTTGAAAGTGAGCGTGGTGTGCAAACTGTGCGCGAGACGAGGTTGGCCATGTGCCACATTGAGCGAATGTAGCGGCGGTCTGCAAGCTCGTAGGGCGGATACACGTCTTTAAGTTGCGCAATGTGTGTTATGCTCATGGGGTTGAGGACCGGGTGGGTCGAGCTGTTGGAAGAGCCGTTGGGCATGGCATAGTCATCGAGAGAGTCGTCGAGGGATTCGGGGCGCACGTCGGAGAAGGTGGTTGTCGGGGGCAGTTTAAGAAGTACAGTCAGGAATGTGTCTTGGAAGAAAATGGCTTGCCAGAGTTTGCGCCGTTGTTGCTTGTCGCTGCGTGAACAGCGGGATGCTATGACGTCTGGGTCGCGGTGTAGGCCCATAGCGTAGGCTTGCCGTACTAGGACGCCGCCAAATGCCCAGGCGTCGGAAGCGTGGTTATCGTTCATGAGGAAGTACCCTATGAGGACCATGGCCTGTAATGTCCTGACTGAAGCTCTGCTCAGGTACGACGACAACCTCAGCGCTTGCTGTGCTGCTGATACGTAGAACTCGGCGATTTGTGCCCTTTCTGCATTTGACGGCGTATGAATGAACTGTGTCCCCATGGCATACACGACGAAGTGCAGAGCAACCGTCACCGGATCGGCTTTCTGCTTCTCCTCCGGCGACATCGCCCAGAAGCGCTCATAGTCGGCATAGAAGTTCCGTCGGTGTATCATAGGATACACAGGATCGACGGCATCGAAGTACTTGTCAACAAGGATGTCAGCCTGCTCTTTTGCTGGCAACACACCCACGACCTCAGCGAGTCCACCGCGACTGGTCCAGTAGTTGGCGAAGGGATGCTCAGAGCCTAAGCCGAAGAAAGGGTGTGGGGCTCTACTTGAGAACGGCACATTGGACAGTAAGAATGGCGATGATCCAGTTGAAGACTGCGATGTACTGCGATAGTTTGACCTTACAGGGGTCGCTACCTGAGCAAGATGCTGCCATGTGGGTCAGCCATTGGCCCATTGCCGACATATTGGTCTGTGCATCTGCGCATCACCCATCCGTGTGGAGCCGAAGGGCACATGAACACCCGTTCGCACGGGGCTGACAGGAACAACCGTGCGGGAATAAAGAACGGATAATTACCTGAACAGGGAGTGGATGCTGCTTCGTGTCGCTGCCAAGCTGGAGTTGTGTGGGCTTCTGCTGCTGCTTCCTGGATCGTCCCGGATTACGCGCGGTGCCAACGCTGTGGAATTGCTTAGCAACGGGCGCACGAGTCGTTGTACGAGCGCTGAGACTCACCCGTCTGCAGATGTTGCGATCAGATTCGCAATGTCCGAGTACTTGCATGTCGACTGCCGTTTGATGCACGCCAGACAATGAGGCCGGGTACGATCACACTGCGCTGCAGCGTCAGATTCGCGCTCGGCTGAAGTCATGACGCACGTATCCCCAGGGCACGAGCAAGAGCAATGCTCAATGCAGGGACAGGGACGTACCTTTGTTTTGCGCTCAACACATTCTTCGCAGCTTAGAGTTGGTTTGTTTCTCTTCTGCCTCTTCTTGGGCGGTGGATCGCCGGGCGTTAAAGAGTTGGATGCAGCCTCGGGACTTGTTGAGGGATAGACAGCCTCCTCTTTCATGGCCATGCGCTCGGCACACGCGGCCGTTCTCAACACCTTGTGGCTTCGGGGATGCTGACAGATACGATATCAATGACAGTCTAACTGGTGCTGCATGGATGTGACGCGAGGGCGCTGTACAATGCTGACGGGAATAAGTGAGGTAATGTTTCCAGGAGCCCCCAGAAGGTTTCCGAAGGATTGAGCGGGGATTTTCGCGGGGAGACCCAGCCACCGCCAAGGCGGATGTAGTGAGAGTCTAGAACAGTGCCGATGGGTCGTCAGCCGCTAGCGCATGTCACACTAGGTGTTAAGGAACAGGAATCGAAGGTGAAACCTGTGTCCCTGGGTCACGTTGCAGAAGGAGGAGCGTGCCGTGAGATTATAGTAGCGGAAAGGGAAGAGCAGACGTAGATGACGAGGACGTGACATGTGGATGACAGGCCCTTGGTAAAGAAGACAGCATGGGCAAGGGCGAAGCGCATACGTGTTCAGCGTCATCACCGGCAGACCAAGAGGAGCTCCAAAAACGTAGCCTCTGGGGCAATTCTCTTGATCACGTGCTGCCCTGCCTCTATAATTCTTCCCTAACGTATGCATTGCCTGAGATGGGAGTCCTTACCACTTGTAGGAGACGCACATACCCGTGTAATCGGCCGTTGTCTAGCACAGTCTTGATGCTTTTCATTTCTCAAGTCCCCACCTCTTCAATTTCTCCCAAAACTATCCATCAGCCTCGCACTTTTTCACCGCTGAGTATAGTCGACATGTGCCCGAGCATTGTAGGAGAATCGAATTGGCATGGGTATTAAAGCCCGGTTCCCTTCGGAGTTTGTGCCCAACTTAGGTGTAGTGCTGCATGGCATCGCGATAACCCTTCCCACCACGCATATCGTCCTCGAAAGCCTGAGCAACCTCAAGCACACGCTTGAGATGCTCCATACTAAACGCCACTTCTTCCGACAGCGCGATAGATTGGCCAGTCTTGACCGTGTTCTTGATCTACACAACATATCAGCGGAATCCAAATACCCCCTCATAAGAGAGCACATACCTGTCGACCGTTCAGGTTCCTCTTCGCCAACTCATTGAAGTCATCTTCTGTGAAAGTCTTCACATTCTGATCGCCCTCCCTATTTTTGCTCTCGGTAACAGCCATCTTCTCCACCTTACCGATGTGGTGCTGCCAGATCCTCTTCCTCGCCGCAGGTTTGAGGCTTTCGTAGCGGATGCCCATGTGGATCCTGCTCTGGAAGGCCTCATCGAAAGTCTCGACGCGATTGGTAGTCAAGAATAAAATGCCCTGGTAGTACTCCGTAAGACGCAGGAAGACCGAGACGAGACTGTTACGGTGGATATCGTGCGGCATGCGCGCCTCGAGGAATACGTCGGCTTCGTCGAGAAGCAGGATCGCACCCCATGAGTGCGTGATGTCCATGATGCGGTTTAGGTCGCGTTCGAGGCTGCCGGAGTTGGTACCAAGTTCGCCAGCTGAGACGGCGTAGAGAGGGCACTTGAGGTACTCTGCGATCGACTCGCCGGTGAGTGTCTTGCCGACTCCTGGTGGGCCGTGCAGTACAACATTGAGACCCTTGCCTTTGCCTTGGATGACATCGTCAATGGTGCGGGCGGCGTTGAAACGATGGGAAGAGACAAGGCCCTTAAGGTTGGACTTGATTTTGTCCGGTAAAACTAGTGAGCCGAATGCTTCGGCGTTCCATTGGATGTCCTCTATACCAGAGAGTGAGAACTCGAGCCATAGCTTCTCGGAGAACGCGAAGCCCAAGACGACAGGAGAAGCGATCAACAGTTCCTCTTCAGTGAAGATGTGGTTGGCCATATTGCCCTCGTCGTCAATCTCGAGTTTGGTGGTCTCGTTGTTACCGACACCGTTTTCGGCATCGATCATGCTCTGGGGCACCTGAAGAAGATGCTTCTTACCCTTGCTGTCTTTCCACATGACAACACGCATTGGGTCTTTTTCAGGCTTCTCGCTCTCTGACAGGCCATCATCTTCCTCACTTGAACAACAGCAATCGTCGCTCATCGCATCCTCAGCCTCCTCATCTTCTCGATTCAACTCGTCCGGCTTGATGTAGGAGAGAGGATAATTTGGCTGTATGCGGCGGAAGATTGCAGGATCAACCATAATACGGCCGTTAATATTATACTTAGCGATCATGTTCTTCACCTTTTGGTAGGCGATGCCCTTCTGCAAGCGATAGTTCATACCCTGGAGTGCAATGAACTTCTTGCCTCGCTCTATCAAGAGTGCTCTGATACCCTGTTTGGTCAGTTAGCAGTGTGAGGTTGGAAAGGTTCATTGGGATGAGCTTACCTTAGGGTCTTTGTGATACTTCAGTGGGTATGCGACCATGCTGGTGATCTTCTTGTGACCCTTGAAAGACTTGATCTCGGCCTGGTGATCGCCAAGCCCAAACGTCTGACCGTCATACTCGAGGTATTTGCCATCGATGCAGCAAGACTTGGCGCCGCTCAGCCAGCTCTCATACTCAGAACACTGTTCGACCCTAAAACACCTCGGGTCCTCTTTATTGCCGTATGTAGGAGTGTACACAATGATGTTCGGCTTGAACAGCGCCCAGGTTAGGTCATAAGTGATGGTGCCTGCTTTCAGCAACGGCTTTAGAGCCTTTCTAGTCGCAGCGAAGTCCTTGTCGATGTATCCCAAGAGCAACTTACATTGGGCAACCTCCTGTGCAAGTTGCTTCTGGTCTTTCGCCTTCTTGGCACGCTTGAGCTTTGGCTTCAATGTCTTCCTCGCGTACTTCTTGATTTCGTCGTAATAGTGATACAGGATATGTGGGTCGATCTCAGGTATGTCTTCAACGAGACTGACACATTTGCACTCCTTCAGGACGACTTGCAAAACGCCCCTCAATGCTTTGGACTTGATGTCTACGAGTGTCTCACCGAGTTTGCCTTCCCAGTTGAAGCGTCGGCGCACAGTGAAGACACACTCAAACTCATCCTTTTGCTCGGCCGTGCTCTCAATGAGCTTGTAGTCACGGAGTTTGGTGTCCCAGACTTGATCGACGCGCTTGAACTCGTGCGTATTCTTCTTGACTGGTGCCTTCGGGATTGGCGGAGTGATACCAGCAGTTGCGGCAGTCACTGCGGCGAGTTGTTGCATCTTGAGGTTTTGGAGGATTGCATTCACCTTCGTCACCTGGGTATTGATGTCATCGTGGGGAAGAGGTGGAGCACTGCTGTCACTAGTATGGACTGTCACCGGACCCTCAGATGCAGAGCCATCATCTTCCACGAGTTGCCTGACTTTGCGTTTAGCTGTGGCACGTTTGCGCTTGGCCTTCACATCGTCAAAATCAGTGGCAGAGTCGCTGCTGGAAGAGCTGGAGGAGCAGGATGATGAGGACGAGTCACTACCGTCAGTCGAGCTCTCGATTTTTTTGGTCTTCTTCTGCTTCTTGGACTTGGCTTTGGCTTTTGCCTTCGCAGCCTTGCGTCGGCTCTTCTTCTTCGTATCTTCCGAGTCCGAATTTGAACTGGAGTCGGCGTCTGAGTCCGAGGAGTCGCTTGATGAGTTATCGCTGGAGTGATCACTCAAGTCTACTTTCCTGCCCTTCTTCTTGCTTTTGCTCTTGCTTTTGCTCTTACTCTTACTCTTACCGGCTCTCCCTTTCGTCGCCTTCTTTTTCACTGCTGTCTTCTTAGCCACCTCTTTCCGCTTCTTCTTGCGGTTCTCTTTCTCGTCATCAGTGCTATCTTCCGACTCGCTGTCTGCATCGCTATCGGAAGCGGATGAATCGATGTTCTTGCTCTTGGATTTCTTGGTCTTCTTCTTGCCTTGCTTGGTCTTCTCTGACTTAGTCTTCTTTGTAGAAGAGTCAGCCTTAGAGTCGCCGGTGGTCGTGTCGGGGACTTGGGGAATTGGCAGTGGTGGCGCAACTGCTGTCTCTTGTTCCACCTTCGGTGGCGGAACCTCGGCCTTCTGAATCTCGACTTGATCTTGGCTTGCACCCATGCTGGAGGTGCCGTCAAGAGAGATATGATCTAACTCCGATAATACTGAAGGTGTTGGTAGGGTGACAGGTGATGAGCTCGAAGTTTCTGAAAGCTTGATGTTCGCTGGTGGAGGGAGAGGAGGAATCTTTGGAGTTGATTCCGCGCTTTGTGGATCACTCATCGATGATCGAGTGGCAGAGATGTATATCTCAATCGGTGGTCAAATCCGAATATATTTTCACAAACGTTTCGTGAGGCGATTCGTGTGGTGAAGTTGAAGGCGGCGGTGTAGAAGTTTACTCGAGGATGTGAACTGGTAAAAACGAGGTCAAACGCTCACGAACCTTATAGTCGTAAACACTGCAGGCGTCCACCTCTTGTCTTGCAAGCAAGGCAATGTTAGACAGTCAGCCTGATTCAATATCTCTTGCTTCTCGTAGGTTCTTGCAGACTATTGCAGCAACGGCGCACAGAGGTGCCCTGCAAAGGCAGAAGTTGTAACGATGCTTTTCTAGTCCTAGATAGTCGCGACGCTAGGGTATTCCTCGACCATAAGGCTGCACGCTATTGAGAGCTTTCAATCCCTCTTACCCCGCCTTCTTGGAGTAAATATAGGCTGCGATGGGATGCGGCTCTGAGTCAGCAGGGGCACTATCATAGGCCACACTTGAGCCCAAGTTCTGATTAGAGTGGTGGCCAGATTAGATTCGCTCTTGGATGCAGGATGGCTTGCATGAAGTGTGATACGGAGGGTGACCGATCAGATGGGTTGGCGAATCTTGTGGGGTTGCGTGGCTGTCAGCCTGTCCTCGATGCTTTCAGCCTCGCCGGGGTTGCGATTGCGCAATTGACGTTCGGTGGACCCGAGGTTGACCGGTAAATGTTTCGAAGTTGCCTAATTCTTTGGAGAATTGTGTGGTTCTATAATCATTCTGGTGAGGGTATCGACCTGTTCTTATGCTTCTATGCTGACGCTTCGCGGCGACAGGCTTTGTAGCGCCTTCTGCCGCGGCGACATTCGCCCTGCACCGCGTAGGCACGAGTCCATCTTACATGTACACGTATGTGATGCCGGTCTTGCTGACGGAATTCTAAATTGAGGCGTAGCCTATGCAGCGGTGGTGACACAGAATGGTTGTGATTGAAGCTACTGGCTGCTAGTAACAGTTGAGGGAGGAGGTTCGGAATGGCAGGCGAGCAGGCGGCAGGCGTTCGCCTCACTTTGGTGGCAACCTCAACGAAAGTACACCTTCAAGATCGAGAAGATCCCCCAGAACGAACATGCGCAGCACAATTGATCGGTAAATAAGCATGACGTTGTTGCTACAATGGTATATCGAAAGCAAAGCAAAACGATTCGCCTTCAACACAGGAGGGAAGTCGATACCCACTAGCACGTGCGCCCGTGCTGTACACAACACAACGCGCCTGCAATGCACCCGCAAGCTGCAGCGTCTACGCGAAAGTGCTTCGTGCACGAACCTGATACGCTGCACCACTTTTTTTTTTTTAAAATCGAGTCCCCAAACCATCAGCAGCCAGAGCCTCGTCCTATGGCACGTTGTGCTGGAGGTCACTCGGGCTTCTGGTCGAGCCGCATTGGCACGCCTCAGTTCGACAGCTTGCTCTTTCCCAGATGTCCAAGTTGGTGTTCTTTCGCGCTCTTCATCTCGCTCTCAGGTCTGCCGTCAGGCAGCTCACTGGTTGATGCAGCCCCAGAAACGTGATATTTGACGTTATCAATCAGCTTCTCAACGTGGCTTGCGCCTCTGTGCGACCCTCTGGAAGAAGGCCTCGATGTTGTCGCCGCTACACCATCCGTCTGACTTAATATTGTGGGTTGTGAGGCTGTTGTGTATGAGTCGCTCTTCTTATCACTGGCTTCTATGCTTGTTCTTGTTGATCTTGGGTACTGAAGGACCTCCTCGCCGTTGGGGCCGTGCGATCGAACATCTCTTGTGTCGCTGTCGTCGCTCTCGTCACTATTCCTGCGATCAGGTACTGGCACTGTTGTTTTGTTCTTCTCGTTCGCCCTCTTGATGGCCTCTGTTTGGTTGACGTCGAGCTCTAAGTTGTCTGGGCTCGAAGATCTCAGGCCAAGATCCTTGCCCTCGCTCGGCTCGACACCCTTTGTACCCTTCCAGTCTGTGGGTCCTGTTTGTCGCACTTCCTCGCCTTCCTTTGGCTCTGTAATGAGGACACCAGGCCGCCCCTCCTCAGCGCTGAGTGCGCGCCAGACGACAGCGATGCGCTCAAAAGCCTGTGTGCCCTTGCGTGATGAGCCCTTGATGCCATCCATTGCGCTCCAGTCGATCTCGAAGACACCGGATTCGTCTGCTGTCCCGTTCTTCTCCGCGCCGCTGCCCTCGAAGAATGTGTTGAACCAAACGTGTGCGACTGCGGTGACCATTGTGAGATCGAAAGCAGCTTTGTTGCGACGCTCGACGTCGATATTGATATCGTTCGTGGGCAGCACAACGCGCTTTGAAGGCCGGAAGACGACATCGCCCGTACCTGGTGTGAGGCTCTCTTTCGAGTTTTCCCTAGGCGTCGCGGCGCCATCTGCGTTTCGTGGTGTCTCCAGAGAGGACCTGCTGGCGTTCTTGGATTCACTCTGGCCATCGACCTGTGCATTGGCCTTGCCAGATGACCCGGCCAAACCATTCTTGTACATGACCTCGTGGACTGCTTGTGCCATACCTGTTGTCTTTACTTCGCCCCTCACGATCTCTCGTTCCTCCTTGGTGAATGTGTGGAAGTTCTTGATAAGCTTGCCGTCCTCAACAAAGCCCTCGATCTGGATCTTGACGCCGTCTCTCAGACCCCAGCAGTGCACTTCCAGAATTTCGACCTGCCTCTCAACGTACATCTTGCCGTGTTTTGTCCAGCGATCAACATAAGTGAGCCATCGCAACTGACTTGGGATGCTGACGCCCTTGTAGCCCATGCCAGGCCGCATGCGCCGCTCTGTGAATCGCTGTAGGGCCTTCTCCATGGGCCAGCCTTCCTCACTCATCAGGTAGCTGCAGCTCGCTGTACCTGATCGGCCCTTCCCGGCTTTGCAGTGAACAACAACAACGCGCCCTTCCTTTGCCTTCAACCAGTTGCGCATGCTGGCCATGATGTTTGGTATGAGGGCGAAGGGCGGCGGATGGTGATCGGGAAAGGGGTAGTGATATACGCGATTGTAGACCTCGCTGTCTGGATAGCCAGTACCTTCAGCACGAAACTCCCATATCGCCCAGTCTTCGCCATGTTTTGAGTCGAGGAACTTCACGAGGGAGTCGAGAGGATTTCGGTATGCGCGCTGAGGATATGTGCCGCTGGGGCCTGATGTGGCGATGACTATGAACAGTCAGGAGAGTCTCAAGATATACGGTAGGTCCTGTACTATTGTCTGTGACATAGCACATGTCGAGGCCAGCTTCAGCGTGCCGCGCACGTGGGCCGGCGACAATCTGCCGCAGTATTGAAGCCTGGTGCCATGTCAGCCTTGCGGTGCGGCGCGCATCCCGTGATCGTCGATTACCATTGTGAGATGTGAGGATTCCGTGTCAGCTCTTCAGGAGTAAGTCGCGCAACATGTCGAGTCCTGGCGTTCGTGTGGAGAGCAACGCGCCTTCCTGGTTCCTGGTTCGAAGCGACGTCATCCCTGTTTGATCTAGCGGGGCAACAAGCTTTTGGAAGCGTGAGCCTGCGACTCCACCAAACCCCACCCGCCCTTTGCACCACCATCACCATCGCTGACATTGCCTCCTTACGAACACTCTTTTTCCTTATGTCTTTTCGAGGCTCAGCACGTCGAGCTTTGAAAATCTTCGACGAGCTCCGGCAATTACAATTACGACATCCAAGATGCCGGGTTCCGGACCCAGCTTGTCTATGTGTCGAAGCTTGCCGTGCTACCCGCTTCCACTCTATTATTTTCAACGAGCACCTATAACGTTCTAGCTTCTGGCATCATATCCGCCGTATTTCGATGGTAGAGTAGACCGTCGTTTCCTCGGTTGCCGACAGTCAGGTCATCATCACGAATTGGACTTTACGAAAGATGTTGCAGTCGGCGTCTATGACCCATATTGAAAAGCCACCGGATCAGCCGATGGTTGACGGTGATACTAGGTATGGGTCAGCTCATTTGTACCTCAACACACCAGGAGATTCGTTCTCTGTAGCGCTCACAGGGCTTTCGCAAATCCATATCTACACATGTATCAGTAAACCAGTTGGCAAGTACCAACTGGGTAAAGTACCTGGGGCATTATAGCCTCTAGCTCGTGGATGTTGTCGTTTCTCTATGACTGCCGGCGCCTTCGGCCTTTGAGCAATTGCAAGAGGCCGATTACTACAGGAAGACTCCCAACGAGGACCGAGAGTTCGGCGAACAGTATCTCCAACACACTGGGACCATCAGTCGAGGCAATAGCCAAGTGTTTGGCTTACACGATAGCCTCCATGCTGACCTCTCGGTAGAGTTGCGCTTGAATGAAGTTCTCACAACAAAAACTAGCGACCGGGACAAGTATGGAGATTGAAGTAAATGGTACTCTGTCTCCAGCAAGGAATATGTCACGGTTAAGACGAACTTACTCAAGGGAGTAAATACACCCCCCCCCCCCCCCCCCCCCCCCCACCCCCCAGATCGTAGCAATCGCGTAGAGCTGGTAGCTTTTCAAGGTTTTCTGTACATGTAGGTCGTGACGCAACATGCCCTGTATATTCTGCTCCACACGTCTAGCGTTCTACGTCTGTGCCCTTAACCTCTGGCACTTAGCTTCTTAGCTCTCTTGCGCAGTGTTCTTTGGCGTCTTTTTGGTGGGGTGTCAGGCTCGCTTGCGGTCACCTGTCGCGGAGCAAAAGGTCAACCTTTTACTCCCTTGAGTAAGTTCGTCTTAACCGTGACAGAATTGTGGCAAAGCGAACTGTTATTGTCGATTCACCTGCAGACATTTGCTATTTATGATAAACTGCCCATGTAACAAGCACGTCCCGGCGATCCTTGCGACATCATTAAGGCCAGCCAGCTGCATGGGGATGTTGGTTGTCGTGTGCAGAGTGGCTATACTTCAGATGATCGCAGCTTGCGCCCGCCGCACCCAAGAACCATCTCGCGCGCCGGCAAGTGTTCCACTTTCCGCGCCGCGGATTCTAGTCGTCGCTCACGCTTTACCGGTATGTAAGGTCGCCACGAAAGCATTTCTTGCAAGCCTCGAAGAATATGTTATCCTCAAAAACGCTTTTCAGTCTGTAGATTCCACTCTTAGTGTCGACAGTAGGCTCGGAGCCTCTCAGCATGTCAGACTTTACGCAGCCCTTCAAGGAGCCGAAACCATCGGATCGTAAGACGAAGCCCAGATGCTACTTTTGTGGGAAGTCGAAGATATTTGTAAGTCAGCGGTACAGGTTGGTGTGGTGCCACGTATTGACAGACATGTAGTGCTCATTCAGTCCCCTCAGGAATGGACCTTGACCAGCTCGATGCGAGAAGTGTATTGAGAGAAAGAACCTTGCTCAAGACCGACACTGATGTCCTTAAGACGGAACGACAAGAAGCAATCAGAGACCTATTATGGAAAGCCTCGCAATCCTCTGGAACACTTACCGCAACATCAACATGTCGACTCGAAAGTCTTTGTCTCCATGGAATCTGTCTCTGCACTACCTAGCATGCTTACGCCTGCAACGGCTGTACCCCAAGCAGACTGCTCGAAAGACGCGTGAGTTTGCAGTCAGCCAAGCTTGTTCCCCATCGAGATTGAAACGCGGCAGTATACTCCTTCTCAGCATACACTCCGTCGTCCTTATGGCTATAAGCGCGAAATCGTAGATATAGCCGTTACCATGCTACAGCCTAGTCGCCGCGATGCTTACCTGGAACACACTGAAGAACACATTCCCGTGCTTGAGGCGATCGTCAATAAATACAAAGTTCTGGCCCGCATGGTCAGAACAAGAATGCTTGCTTGCAGTGGTGGGATCATGCTTGCCCCAGCACATGATGCATTCAATGCATTAACGATCCCTTATTTTCGCCTAGAGTATACATAGGGCAAAGATGATATATCCTTGAGCGAAGCTCGGGCTAGCATCGCCCTGTTCCAAAGGGTCGGTCACAGCAACATAGTTTACGTGCTTCTGACGAAATTGCTACACAAAGGCGTGGTTTTTGCGCAAGATAAGATTATGAGTCTACTGTCGTGCAAGGATCAATTCACAAAAGATCTGGACACAATGTTGCGGAACTCCAATCTACCGTTCTCGTCTCCGGCATCTTGAAGAGGTTGTCAGATGTTCATACCGAAAGCTCTTGCCCGCATCCCGGCTGTTGCGAAACAGATACGCGGCGACAGACATCAAGATTTCTTCGGACATCTGAGCTTTCACACCCTTTCCGATGCTGGTGTCGCCTTTCAGTGGGAGCGGTCCGGCCCCGCGAAGTCTTCCAGTTTAATTCACTTCTCGCCAGAAGCATTTGGTCGTTCAATCGATTTCTCGGTTCAAGCTGTAGATTGCGCTGTCATTTCTGGTCGGACCGTGTTGCATGTCGCCGTTCGTCAAGGCAGCGTTGGCTCGTTCCTCGCACTTTCCCAATTGGGCGCAGACATCCACCGGCTGTGTCTCAACAATCAATCACTCTTGCATATTGCAGCATGTCACGGTCGCGTGGACATGGCCAGTCATATTATCAACAAGATGCGTCCTCAGAAGGATGAAGTCCAGTACATGCATGTCCTTGATCAACTCGATGGTCAAAACCGAACTCCTTTCTGGTATGCTGCTTGCGGCTCTCATTTTGGTGTGATGAAATGCCTGGTTGCAGGACTCCCGTGCCTAAAGCAGGAGATTGTCACTGCTGTCGATATCGAGCATGAGGATCTAAACGGACACAATGCTCTCACGATAGCAGCACGTGACGGACGTACGACAGTCCTGGAACATCTTTTCTGTCTACGGAAGAGGTACTGGACTCCAGGAGTAACGGACATGTACTTGCGTGAGTATCTGGTACTTGCATACGCAGTACGGTTGGGCGATCTACAATGCACTAAGCTGGTGCATGAGTATCGCACGTAGGGATTTGGTAGCCGCATTTACATACGGTAAGAGCATCAGACTACGCTACAGCACGACAAGACGAAGCGCTGCGCGCCGAACTCCACGAGCTATGCCGACTGGACTTACGATCGGCCACTGGTGAGGAGAGACAAGCTTCCCGCCTGTCAGGACTATGGGTACCTGGCGGCACTACTCTTACTGAGCCAGTACGATGGCACACGTGGACAATCGGTGGCCCGAAGAGCCGCCACAATAGAAAACTTGGTGAGAACCGAGTCAGTTTTCAACCCTGGACGAGTGAGATCGACACAAGCCAAAGTCTGATTTCACAATTTGCAAGATTGTGGAACAGTGGAGGACCCCTCATATGAAAATCGCGTTGTGGTGGTCTGCATATACACACACACACAATTTATTTACGCCCGGCGGCCGAGCCGAAAGGGCTACTAACGATGATCTGCTACTACACTGCTTATGCTACATCGCGGCCTCACTAGCCCCTGTGTCTTCCCTGACTCGCTTCTCCATGCCACTTGTTGTTCCATGGTCTGCATATAGTCACTAGCGAATGCGGCTTCACCCCTAGCGTGCAGCTGCAATAATCCTACGCCACCTGTGATGCAAAGCCACAGCCCTGCACGCTATCGACCCGCCCCGCATGAGCTCCTTCCCAAACCCGCGACTGAAGCTTCCCTTTTTCAACCACCACACACTTGCATATTACGTGCTATCACCAGACGCGTCATGACCAGTGCCTATTACCTCGCGAAGCCACCCAGTAAGCCCTTCAGCGGCCAATCAAAGATGGCCTCTTCTGTGCCACTCGACCAGATTCCAACGCTCTCGCTGCTGTACAAGCTGAACAAAATCGAACCCACAGCAGACAGCAGCCCAGAGCACACACCAAACGCCGCATACAACGACAGAATCAGTATCATTCGCCAAGATATCACCACGCTCGCCGTCGACTCGATCGTGAACGCCGCAAATACGTCATTGCTCGGTGGAGGCGGCGTTGACGGCGCGATTCACCGTGCGGCAGGCCCGGAGCTGCTCGATGAGTGCGGCACACTCGGCGGCTGCGAGACTGGCAGCGCGAAAATCACAGATGGCTACGAACTGCCCGCAGAAAAGATCATCCACGCTGTGGGGCCGATCTACTGGAACAAGAACAAGGATGAGGCAGCACAACTACTGGCTGGCTGCTATAAGACAAGTCTGCAGCTGGCAGTTGACACTGGCTGCAAGAGCATTGCGTTCTCAGCTCTGAGCACAGGCGTGTATGGATACCCCAGCAGTGAAGCCAGCTTGGTCGCACTGGAGACTGTACGCAAGTTCCTGGAGGAGGGCGAGAAGGCAGACGTGCTTGAGCGCATCATCTTCTGCAACTTTCTCCAGAAAGACGAAGATGCATACTTCAAGAACATTCCGTAAGTATTCCCAGACGCAAGATCTTGGCCCACATACTTACAGTAGAACAGCACATTCTTCCCTCCTGGAACCTCCGAGACCGAAGTCGAAGCCACGGCCACTAACGAGCTGGAGTACGATACAGAGGAAGAGCAAGAGGAGGTTCAAGGCTTACGAGCAACTCCGGACGTTTTGTCGCAGCTCCCTGATGCTCCCACCGACGAGCCCGTGGATGCCGATGATGCCGATCAGCCTTCGCAGAAGAAACAGAAGACCGAGGAAGGTTCGGATGATGACTTTGTCGTCATATACAAGGAGGGCACGGACGGTGCGAAATCTAAGTAGCTCTGAAAGAGACTCTGGCCTCTCACATTTTGGAGGATATCTATCAAGAGCAGCTTTCGATGTTTCCTACCTTTTCGATTAGCACTGGCGTTCAAGGAGCAACAAGAATTATACCCTGGATACGGTGGAATGGGGATGCCGAACGAATGATACGACATAACAACTACTTGACCTGGACAATCACCAGCGATCGCACCTTTATTTATTCCTGCTGGCATTGACAGATATGGCACAGTCGATGCACCCGAAGAACCATCTCAGTGACTGTGGAGAACCAAGTGGATAAATTTAAGCTTCAAATACATGGGGTACTACTAGTAGCAATGTTGAGGACAGCCATCCCAACGATCTGCACTCAGACGCTGGACCCCGTAGTCGCCCCACATTCGGGCAGCTGCCGAGTGTGTGGGGTGAGCTGTCCTGTCCACTATCCCTGATCGACGAAGTGGCGCATGCATCGCCAAGTGCGCGCCATCTACACATCGAACAAGGGACTCATCTTGGAGATCCGCATATCCTCCAGAGAATAAGTCAACATAACTGGGGTGAATGGGTATTGGTGGCGGGTATGAAACTGTCGAGATTTCGAAAGCGCTTCTCGCGGGTAATAATAGCGACAACTGTTCGAGCGCCGCGCACCGTGAGGCTCAGCGGGAGTTCCTCGTCTCGAGGTGTATTTAGCCGAAGGCGCCCCGCGGTCACATTCACGCGGCAATCATACCGAACAGAGTCGCTGAGTCCAACGGACGCGGATAAATTGGAGTAAGTATCCGCGGCCGTGCTGACTATGTTCATACGTCCAGTCGCTGGCTCCCGCTCAAGTCATTAGCTGACAGCTACGCAGTCAAGGTAATGGATAGAAAACCGATCTGGATGTCTGAACAGGTAGTGCCGGCTTATCCTCGTATATTTCGCTGAGGTTGCAACATTCAGACGTTGCATGGCCGTTGTTAGCGGTTGTCATCTGCCGTAACGAATGTAGAGTGGGGAAATCAGCCACCCTGCATGGAGATTTGCGAATCATTCGCGACAATCATCTTGGTCATGCGAAGCTATGCTTCCGGTAGTCACGCCCTGTAGGTCGGATGTCCGACTTCAGCAAAGATTGCAGCGCGACAGCCTCAGCAACGGCGCAAAGGGGCAAAGGACTACAGGAAACGCAGACAGCCATTGACACAGTCCTCAGCATGCCCCACAGAAGAAGTATAAAGCCCCCTGCCCTTTCCGAATGAGGAGAAGGAAAAATCATGGATTTCCAGCACGCCTCGTCGTTTGACGAGGTATACTCTTTGAGGCACGCCGTCTACAGCCGGTCTCCCCCGCATCTGCTAGCCACTGACGTCGCGGGGTAGCGCCATTGCCGTCTTATCGAGCTCCACATAACTCACAATAGGTACCAACGGTTCCGCCTGCGAAGCAGACTTGCTGCATGCTTCGACCTCTCTCTTCCAATTAGATCTGCCCCTTCCTGCCAAGATGCCAGTCAAGCCATCACCCCGTCAGCAGCCAAGCTACTAAACCCCAGATTTCCTGCGATAGTCAATGGTGATTTCTGAACTGAGAAGGTGTGCGGCATGGTATGGCAGGATGTGTAATCCTAATGCACTTCACCCCGCGTTGTGTGGTTCGGAAAACGGGGAGGGTAACATTTCTGAGGCCGACATGTGTGGCACGACACATCGGTGTGTGATCACGGAGATGCGTATAAGAACGCCGTGTCCTACGACTTTTGGGTGCTCAAGCTTCGCTCCTGACGGTAAACGCTTTTGTTCAAATTAATCAAATCGCTTTCGATCCTCCAATACCCCTTCAACAAGTACTCCCTGGAATGGGCTGTTTTACCACTCATGCATCTGGCACGTTAGATCCTCCGGAGGTGAGGAACTGGCGCCTCCATGTCATCGCCTGTATTGCCTCCATGTCGGCCCTAGCCAGTAAGTGACTATCTTAATAAACTGGTCTGAAGTGAGTATGTACTGACATCAGTTCAAGTGGGTTACGATACCGCCGTCATTGGCGGAACCATGGCCCTAGACTCGTTTAGACGCGACTTTGGGACCATCAACATCCCTCAGAATCAGCGCGATACGATTCAGGGTAATATAGTCTCTACTTTCCAGGTATATACACATATCTTCGCGGCTGAAACACAACCACTGACTCCTACATAGGCCGGCTGCTTCTTCGGCGCCCTCTTCGCCTTCCCACTTGCGGAAAAGCTCGGTCGAAAGAAAACGATGATTATCGCCTCATCCGTCTTCCTCATCGGAGGCACGCTGATGACGGCAGCTCAGGGTAAACTGAACATGATCTACGCTGGCCGAGCCGTAGCTGGCTTGGGCATCGGTGCATCATCTATGACAGTGCCCGTCTACATCGCCGAAATTGCCCCACCCTCTGTTCGGGGTCGTCTCATTGGTATCTTTGAGATCGCTTCGCAAGGTGGGGGTATGCTTGGCTTCTGGATCAACTACGCCTGCGATCGAACCATCGACGTCGAGAGACAAGCCCAGTGGATAGTCCCGCTCGCCATTCAGCTCATCCCTGGTCTTTTGCTGCTCATGGGTGTTGCCTGGTGTCCGGAGTCTCCAAGCAAGTACTTCTCCTTCAATACTTCGCGGCTGCTAATCGCGTATAGGGTGGCTGGCCCGCGGGGACAATTTCGAAGGAGCTGAAAAGATCCTGACGAAACTTCGTAACCTCGACTCATCACACGCATACATTCAGCATGAAATGAGTGAGATCCGCGCACAAGTCGAAGAGCGCAGTACCAACCGCATGAGCAAGAAGGCTCAGTTCAAGAAGCTATTCCAGAAGGGCGTGCGTAACCGCATGGCCATCGGTCTCGCTCTCATGTTCTTGCAGTCATTCACTGGAGTAAGTCACCGCCAGCCATGAATCACTCAATCCTAGCTGACCCTATCAGGTTAACATCATCACCTACTACGCTCCTCGCATCTTCGAAACCCTTGGCATATCCGGGACCTCCCTGAAGCTCTTCTCCACCGGCTTTTACGGTATTGCAAAGACGCTTGGCATGTGCACCTTCACCTTCGTCGTTGTTGAACGAGTGGGTCGTCGCAAGGGTCTCATCTGGGGCGCCGCCCTTGGCTGCATTCCCATGTGGTATATTGGCGGGTACGTCATGAAGGCTGACCCTGCCGCCGCCGCTGCTGCAGGAACCATCAACCGCGACGGCTGGGGCTATCTTGCCATGGTGTGCGTGTACATCAACGCGTTTATCATTTGCGCGACGTGGCAGGGCATCACGTGGACGTACGCATCCGAGATCTTCCCCCTCGACATCCGCATGCTCTGCGTCTCCCTCACCACCGCCGACACCTGGCTCGGATCCTTCATCATCGCCCGCTCCACGCCCTACATGATCAGCGACCTCGGGTACGGCGCGTACTTCTTCTTTGCCTCCATTCTCGTCGCCATGGGCATCTGGAGCTTCTTCTTCGTGCCCGAGACCAAGGGCATTACGCTTGAGGAAATGGACGCCCTCTTCCTGACTCCCGTGCACAAGGCCGTTTGGGCCCAGATCCGCGGGAAGCAGCTGTTCGTGGATGAGTATGAGGTTGCGCGGGGCAAGTTGGGGGAGAAGAGCGGCGTGGTGTATACGGAGAGCGTTCCGCAGAATCAGAAAGGGATGTAGACCACGTTTGGTCCGGTTCGAGTGACCAACGACTGGGTTGGACGTCCACGATGCATGGTCGTGGCCAGGACAGTTGATAGGAAATACACTCCATCCGTCTCAATCTGCTCGCTTCTGCCATGGCCCCTTGTCAGTGTGTCTGCCTGAAGCAATGTGCTTGCCCTGGAAGGGGGATCTTTCAATCAATTCCATCATAAGCTCGACTTACTCGCAGCGCTGTCGTTCTCCCGCGACTTGGCCAAGCAGCCGCACGCTCCTAGTACCTGAGAGTACAAAGTGACGTACTCCCCGGAAACGACGCATTGATTCGAATATCCCGCGCACCCACCCACACCCCCATTCAATTCTCACAGGTCGCCAGGCTGCTCAACCCTTCTGGACGAATCTTTCTCGCTCCTCTCCCCGCGTTCCACGTATAACCAGGTTATAGAACCGTCTCGCGCAGAGTGTACGGCAAGACTTGCTTCTGCGCTGGTCCTGCGTCTAGACACGTGACAGACAAGTTTTTGTGTCGCTGGGGAGTGGTGGTTAGGGTTGTGATTGACGAGCTTGCGCTGTTCTGGGAGGAAGCTGTGGAAGCCGGTGGCGAGCGGATTGGTGGGGATGTGGTGATATCTGTGTGAGAATCTGTGATGGAGGCTTGGGAGTGAGGGAATAGGATGATGACGAAGAATGATGGTGAGGGGGATGTGTGGAGCATTGCTGTTCTTGGGCTGGATTTGTGGGTCTGAGGATGAGGTACGGGGGTATACAAATGGCTGTGAGAGTTTGCGAGATCATCTGTGGGGTGGGAAGATAGTGGTGATGCATACGAAACTACCATTCCGACCGACCGAGTACAATGAGAACGACCCCTTTTCTACGAGCGGATCGAGGAACACTGCTTTACCACGCCACTTCAACAGCAGTCTTATCATATAACACCCAACCTCGCAGACGTCCGCCAGTTGCTGCTGCACTGCCTGCAGGATCCGCGCAGCGGACCGCCTTTGGAGTTTACGACGTCAAACCGGGACTTCGCTGACGCTAGCGCCGTGACGGAACCTATCATCCCTTTCCTCTCTCCTTATCCTTCCCTGCCCTGACTCCAGAAGGTATCGTCGTCTGCGCCCACAGCGCTCTTCATGCGCAAATCCCGGACTCGTCGCTACCTCCCTTTCGCCATCAGGCGGCTACTGGGGCTGAGGATGGAGAATTCGAACTCAGATTCCCTGATCTAGTCTCGAAGCTGCGCATCCAGGCCCCGTCCAGCACCGTTGGCACAGACGCGGTGCTGCGCGAGCGGACGGGTGACCCAGGGTCTATGACGGAGTCCGCGCGCTCGGAGAGCTGATCTTCTTTCGGTGGAATTATGCGGGTAGATACTTGGCGCGAGAGGATCCGACGGAGGGGCGTGTTGCTACGCGGTACTGGGGTCGAGGACTGTGAGCGTGGGACTGATGGAGGAGGAGTGGGTCGAGCACCGATGGCCTCGGGGGTCTTGACTGTGTTGGAGCAGGTTTGGCGGGATACTATGCGGCGGAGGGGCGTGTCGTTGAACCGTGCTTTGCGCACTTCGAGCGATTCGGGCTCGTTACATGCGCGCATTGGGTCGTGGGGACGTTCTGCATCCCATCGTCCGGGGGACGCTTGGCAAGACAGAATGCGCCGGAGGGGCGTATTGTTATACCTCGCCTTTCTGACCTGCAGTGGCTCTCTATTCGTCTCCGGTGTGTCGTTGTTTACAAGTGTATCGGTCTGGCTGGCAGTATCCGAGTCCGACCGTGGAGGTGCCTGTACGGCGCTGCGTGTCACCTGGCGAGCAATGATGCGACGTAGCGGCGTGTTGTTGAAGCGCCTTTTGATCTGCATACGATTCGCGACTAGGACGCTGAGCTCTTGAAGCTGCTCCAGACTCAGTGCTACGATCTCAGTCTTTGAGATAGCGCTGGAGTTCGAACGCATTGCCGACGCATCTGACAGCGCTCCGCCATCCAGAGAAGCGTGCGCACACGGAGACGTATTCTGCGCACTCACTTGCCAGCTCTCCCGACAGCTGATGGCACGATCATTGTCGGAGGTCGCTAGGCTGCGCTTCCGTGGGCGGATGAGCAGCATCTCGATATCCTTTTTGAATCCTTCCTCGAACGAATCGGACTTCAACTCCAATCTCTTCTTCAGCAAGATATTCCCCGCACCAGCGGAATTCTGGCTGTAAATACTCCTTGTGCTCGATAGCATGCCACTCAAGGCTCGACGTCAAAGCTGTGGTGCAAGCAAATCAGCGAGCAGAATTCGGGCGTCGAGATGATGAATGCGAGCATCGAGACGACGAATGCGCCGCCGGCGAGATGTAAGCACTCCCATGATCTGCGAGACACCGCCTTTACTGCTCGCTCCCATCGTCGGCTGTCTAAGAATGGTTCGCGTTAGGTGTGAATCGGGTTGGGGTCGGCTGGGCAGGTGGTGCTTCGGTGACGGCGATTGGCCGATTGAGCGCCATATATTGCGCAATTCGGTCGGTCGATAACACCACCGCGCTGACATGTCCTGAGTTGGTGTGTGAAATTTGATAGCTGATTGGGGGTTTGGGGGTTTCTTTGACGTCTGGGAGTAGGCGTTAGAGATGTGATCGCATGCGTTGCTGATATTGGGGCAGTCGACGAGGCGTAGTTTACCTCGGCTGTGGACGGCTGTTGGTAAGTCAATGCTGCGATGGGCTTGTCGACTACAGCGTGGCACTGTATGGGCAGGAATAGGGTAGAAATCATAGGCAGACGCTATTTGCTGCGTCAACTTTGATGGAGCGCAGTAAGGCAGTATTTCGATGTGTTTACTTTACACTCTTTTTAATACAACTCAGCGACTCCCACATGCAGACGCTGCCTCGTCTACTGCGTGCCAAACTGCCCGCCCTTAGGCGGCTTCGCAACACCATCCACTTCATGCAACTCCCCACTGCTCTTCCCACCCGTGAAGCTGGTCTCACTAACCCTGCTCTACCTCTCATCCAGACCCCCGGCCGCAGACGGACTATGCGTCCTCGGCCCGCCCTTCTTCTGCCAATCATTCCAGCTCCCCGGGTACTCGCCAACATTCGTGTATCCCGCCTGTCGCGCAATGCCAGCAGCAGCCTTGCTGCGTACACCCGCCTTGCAGAAGAAGACCAATTCTTTGCCGATGGGGGGCTTTGCGAAGCCGAATTGGTCCTGGAATTCGGCGGGAGGGAGGAGGAGTGCGTCTGGGCGCGAGGTTATGGGCAGGTTGATGGCGGTGGGGATGCTGTCTGTGCCGAACTCGTGCGGTTCGCGGACGTCGATTAGGAGGCGGGCATCGGAGGGGTCTTCGATGGCGGAGAGGACCTGCGGTGTGTCAGATGAGATGCAGCGAGCCCTTACTGTGAAATTGGAATAGACGTACATCCTCAAATTCATAGATCCTGCCACGGCCATCTGGCCGCTCAGAGATAAACCTCCTCCGCGAGCACTGGTTGACGAATCCTATCACCGACTTCTTATGCAGACCAGCGATGTTCTTGGGGATACTGGTGAAGTTACGCAAGCCCATGCTTGCTTCTTTCGCAGGTAGCACAGCAGCGCGCACGGCGCCGAGGCGTGCAGCGACGAGACCATGGGGATGCGTAGCGACGAGGCCTGGCAGGCGCATAGTTTTAGAAGCGGTCCTAGCAGCCATGATGGTGTGTATCACTATTGTGGACTCGAGTAACATACACACGCAATTGAAGTGCAGTGTTTCTTCCGAATGACGATGTAGTGGAGCCCCAGAGCTCGGAGGTCGGAGCTATATGATTCACCGCCGACGTCACTTGTGCGTGACCACGCGTGCTTCTCGATTCACTACCCGTCATGTCTACGATGGTCGAGATTAGCGGAGCAAGGTATTCCTTGGGAGTTAGTAGCCGAGTGGCTTTTGATCAACAAACATTTCTTTTAGCTCCTCCTTCTAGGGTGTACGATATGTCCATGCTACATTGCTCAAGCACATGCCGTCTGACTTTACGAGAATGGGAAAACCAGCCCATCATCACCAAGTAGCACAGCTCATCATCACCGAAGTTGCGAAAACACAAGATAAGCAGCAAATTGGTATATATTCTTTTTGCGCCGAGGGGGAATCATTTCAAATACCACACGCGCCTTAATACAAAAACATTCCAGCACAAAGCCTAACAGCAAAGCAAAGTAACAACTTGCAACAATGATATCATGTGCAGCACTTCAACACCAGCCAAAAGCAGATAAATACCGCTTTTGCACTTGACGCGCCAGTATAGAGAGGGGTATAATTCTTTTGTCGTTCGTGCACAACACGCGCGTGCCGGCACCGGTACAGTCGTGCGGGGCGCAGACAGGGGTATTCTTCGTAAAGGTATGGCCGGCGCTGAATATCAAGTCGAGACGTCGAAAATGGTGTATCATTTAACGAGGAGGCCCAATAGGGGCCGGGTATCCAGATGCAGAATGAGAAGTACTGGGGCGACCGCTGTCCACGGAGCCCCGCGGATCATACCTGGGAGTGACGTCTCCAGGTGCCGCGGAAGAAGAACCAAAAGGAAACTTGGATTCGTAACGGGGGGTTGGCATGGGCTGAGGCCAGCCATTGGTGTGGTGCTCGTCGTCTGCAAGGTTGATGCCGCTGTCGTTCCAGGGGTTGCGGTAGCTACCCGTGGACTCCAGGCTGGCAAGTGACGCCTTCGAGGCGTTGCTGGAGGCGTGCTTGAAGAGAGACCCAGGGGAGTTGGTGTTCTTGCGTCCATTGAAGATGGAGGTGAACGAGGACATACTGCCCGGCTTGCGGAGGCGGTCGAGCATGCCAACAGGACGGGTCGTATCCTCGTCGCCGAAGTGGGAGCGAGTTGGAGAGTCAGTGTTGTCGACGGGAGGCTCAGCGCGTTGGAGCAGTTTAGACTCGAAGAAGGGCAGCGAATCTTCAAACGAGTCAGACTTGGGCCGTGGAAGGTTGCCACTGATGGTGTTGGCGTCCAGTCCGTGCATGACAAGATGGTTGATCAGGAAGTCAAGGGCATCCTTCAGACCGCCAGCATTGTTGCGAGTGAAGTTGAGGTGGAGCGTCTCGATCGTCTGCTCCTTGCCCTCAATCGTCTCGGTGATGGGGTCCTTGAGGCGAGCATCAACTACGTGCTGAGTCTCAAGTTTGTCGAGAACTTCAGCCTTGAAATCGGCAGAGCGCATGTGCTCGGAGAGCTCGGTGGCCGAAGGGAAAGACAGTTCGTGAGCTTCTGGAACCATACCCTATGCACTGTTAGTCATGGCTACAACCTCGATTCAGTGGTCGGTCTTACCAGGAACTCGTCTACTGCCAATGGCACCTGGTACTCAGGGCCAGAGACAGTAACAGTGTCACTCGCTTCCTCAGTACTGGGGAAGGTGATCTTGCAGTTGAACTTCTTCTCGAGTTCGTCGATCTTGTCGAGGCGAGCAATAAGCTCACGGTGGTAAAGACGATTGATGTTAATCGTCTCAGAGACAAACTCAGCATCGGCCTTCTCGACCATATCCATAATCTCCTGCTTGACAAGGTCGAGATTCTGGGCGTTGCGAGCAGGGGTGCGGCAGATGACATTGTCGACCTTGATGTCATCTTCCTCCTTGCCAAAGCCTCCACGGTCCATCGCATTGGAAAATTTGACGAAGACGGAGTACTTCTTCATGATTCGCTGGATGTGCTGGCCACCAATACCAATGATGCGCTTGTGGTACTGATCTGGGACGTGGAAGGAGATGGCGGCAGGCATCTCCTGTTCAACGAGGTCGAGACCGTTCTTGGTCGCTTCGTACTGTGCACCACGAACTACAATGTAGAAGTTGTACTCGTTGAAGCCGTCGAACACAATCTGCACGCTGCTGTGGCTCATGATCTTGTTGATCTTACCGTTCTTCTTACCGCTGACGAATTCTTTGTGTTCGTTGGCAAGCTCAATCTTGACACTCATGTTGTACTGAGACTTCTTCACAAATGGGATGTTGCTAATCACCATCAAAGCGGCTCGCACAGCATCGTCTGAGCCATAGATGTGGAAGTTGAGCTTCTCGAAGCTAACTTCGGCACCGGAGTTGATGCAAATATCGGAGAGCATAGCGCGAACATCAGCTGCGGTGGGTGGGCGCTGTGTAGGATCAGGGTGAGTGATGAACCACGAGGCACTGTAGAACTGTCCAGCCTGCTAGTCATGAGTAAAGAGGGTGACATGATCACGTGCGTGTAACTTACGAGAGCCATCAGTTCGCGCACTGTGCGCTCGACATGCAGGACATCAGTACCCTGCACGCGAACAACACCTCGCTGGACGCCTAGCGGTGGCAGCAAAATATACGAGCCGTTGTTCTCGATGATCTTGCGCACTTTGTCGAGGCGCTCGAGCAGAATGGCGTCAAGCTTGGTGTCAGTCACCATGACGGGCTTCACAAACACCTTGGTGGACATGACAAGATCGTGCAGTCGTTGCTTGGCACGCAGGATACACTCTGAGTTCTCGCCTGTGATGTATACCAAATCGTCGGGCCTTCTCTGCGCACCCGGGGGCGTGTATCCGAACAATCTCGGGAACGGCGGGGGGAAGTAGATGGCGGTGCCTGTGGCGGATTCGATCATCTTAATGTTCTTGCGTCCACGGCCGCAGATCAGCGTGTGCATGGTCAGCTCGAGCTTCATCGTGTCAACGTATCGTTTCAGCTGTGATGGAGTCAGCTGGCGGAGATGGACATCAGGCATTGCGAGACTCACGATCTGGTCAATCATGATCAGCACGCGCGTCTTGGCGTGCTCCATGGTCTCGAGGTCGCCGTAAATGGCGCAGCGCAGACGCGGGTCCATAGTTGAGTCGAGGTTGCCGTTGAAGCTCGCCGACTCGATGTCCGGCGTCTTCGGCATCAGCAGGAAGACGTCAGCCTTGGTCGTCTTCGCGATTAGATCCAACTGGTTCAGCACGGCGCCCTTGATGTTCTGGGTGGCGCGGTCGATGATGAGATCCGAGTCGATGTCGACGAACGACGACCGCTGTGCCAAGAGTCAGCCACTGCATGAGGAGGCGCTCGCGCGGTTCGCGGGGGCTCGCGGATCAGCCTACCAGAGAGATGGGCGTGCTATTGAGCATCTTGCACCGCATCGAGTTCACAATTTCCAGCTCGCCGGACAGGCACACGTTGGTGACGAGGGCGCGCAACGGGCCCCGCTGCAGGCCGGGCAGCGGCTTGCTCTCGGCGGACACGACCGTGGCGGCGACGCGGCCCTCGGTCTGCTCGCCGACGTCGCGGCACAGGGCGCGCAGATTGTCGACGTTCTGGGCGTGGACGGGCAGCTTGTGCGTGGGTGTGCCCTCAGCCGTCCCTTCCGGCATGGTCCAGCGCGCCTTTGCTCCCGGGCTCGCCCACATGACGTCGTCAGGGTCAGGCCCCGCCAGATTGCTGCTGAAGGGCACATTGAAGCTGAGGTTGACCTGCGTGCCAGGCGGGATGACGGGCGGCGCGGCCGTCGCGGTGCTGGGGCGCTTGAGCGGCGCTGTAACGGGCATCTCGTGGTTGCTCCGCGAGAACGGGAAGCCTGCCGACGGCGTCATCTTTTCCCAGCCGTGCCGGGCCTGGCCCGTGAAGTTGGATATCTTGTGCATGCTGAGGGGGGAACGGGCGCCCTGGGGGGTTGCGGGCAGGCGGTGGTGATGAAGAGGGAGAGAAAGCAGTCGAAGCGGACGTAGCGAGCCATTGAGCAAGGCTGATGCGTGACGGCCAATCGACGGCTGCCGCACGCTCCACCACCTCGCATCTCGCATCACCACACCACACCACACCGCGCCCAAAAAAGCCGCCGCGCCGCCGGGAGCCACTGCGCCGTTGGCATTGGCCTTTTGCGCACCACCTGGCTCGAAGCAACTGTCTAGCAGAGCCTCCTGCATCGGCAAGACACCTGTGCCGTGCTGCCGTGCGCTGTCTGTCTCGCAGCCGCCTGCGAGAGCCGCCTGCGAGATGACGGCGCACGCTCAGCGCTTGTTGGGGCCGTGGCCCGTGGACTCCCCGGGGCCGGCCCAAGAGTGTGAGATGGACTCGACGTCTGCTGCGAGCGCTCGCGCTTCTGCTACAGTGCGTGCGAACAAACACCCCACCCCGTCGTTTCAGCGCACTCGCCCACAAAGTTTCTCCCGCAACCAGCACTGTTTGACCTTCCCCCGAGCTGCTGCGAGGCTGCTGAACCATGCACTCCCTCCCTCCCCGTGACCTGCACAAGTGCGGCAGCAACCTCATCCAGACCTGCAGTGTGGTCCAATAATGCAGGGCGCGAACGCCTGTGGTGCCACGACCCGCCTGTCGTGGAATGCGAGCGTGAGACCAGGCAGCTCGGGGCTTTTCTTGCAGGTACAACCGAGCGAACGTGACATGTTTGGGTATCAATGTACATGGGTGCTATCTTGCCTGGCCTCCAGACCATGGCATTGGCCATGCCAGCATCATCGACAGTCGTCGAGTTCATTCCTGCTAGGCACCGAACATGTTGCCCGGCACGTATTTCACTCGTGTCTATCCGCCCATCCGTATGTGCTGCCGCATGCCTCCTATCATCCGCATGCCTTCGTCCAGGCACGTCCAAATCAAGATTCGAGATTGAGGCTGTGCAGAAGCTTGTGCTCGGGCGAAAGTGGAAGAACGGCTTACCTGCCAGGGAGGGTATACAACAAGAGGGTACATAACAAACGCGCGTGAATCTCGCTGTGCTGCCAGGTCTTTACAAAACACGCTGAACGCTCCTTGACTTTGGGAGGCTGTTGACCACCTCGACGCTCATCAGTCATCATTGACGTCCAGACTGACCGCTAACCTATCGATTTGCGATATCGATAGACGATCAAGTCCACTAATATCCGGCACCTCCGCAATCATGTCCAAATCAGCCAAGCCTTGTTGAAGCTAGGTGCCTTAGCTGCAGCCTAGCCGAGTTGACGGGTTTGTGGGTGCGTCGTCATTTGATCTGTAAGCGACCACGATCGTGCGAAGCTACGACTTGACCAAGTGCAAAAATCAAAGAATGAATATGAGGGAGTCAAGTCAAGATGCAAGCGGAGCTCATGCTCGAACACGATTGAGGGGATTATGGCTCCTCTTCAATTCCAGAAGCACATTGAGTATCTGCAGAACCCGTCCACGCTGCATATGATCGGCAGCCTGGAGGCAGTCAATGCAGTGCCGTGGCTGACTGAAGACGCTGAGACGACTTAGGGTTTGGCTGGCACGGTAGGATTTCTTTTTGTGATTCGTGCCATGAAACTGGTGATGGATAAAGTTTGCATGCGACGCTATACGCCTCTCTGCTGAAGGCCGATTGCGCAGGAGAATTGAGTGCAATACCAGGCCCTTCTAAAATCCGAATACAAGTGCGGGTGTGGGTGCGACTGTCTGGCCAAATGAATTGTGTAGTGATGAGAGTAATGCTGAATCGTTTCTGAATATTGCTCAAAGTGCACAGCTACAACACGAGCCAGCCGTGCTATACGTACTAGTAATTGTGACAACAGTATGACAGCTACACTAATCCTATATCCAACACTAGTAGCGATAGCTAACATGTCGTGGCAGAGCTGTGTACCCATCCAGTGCAGCCTCCTCCTCGACGTACCGTCGACTCTGCGGCGGTGCCATTGCGTATCGCTCTGCGGGCTCCTGATGCGCGACGCTGACCTCACGATAGCGAGGTTGTGCTGACGGACGTATCGAGCCCGGCGCAATGCTTTCATGACGGACGTACACCTCAGGAGCCTCTCTCCGAACAACCTCTGGACGCACGCTATATGCCCTAGGCGGCATGTATTGTGGTGGTCCCATCTCTTCAAATTGTGGTACTGGTCGGCGCTCCATCGCTTCCTGCGGTCGATATTGGACCTCGACTGGGCGGCGAGATGCTTCCCTCTGGCGATACGGTCGCGCTTCGATAAGCTCAGGCTCTGCCGCTTCCATATATCTCCGTGGCGGTGGTGGAGGCATCCTCTGGCCAAGCTCATCCTCAAAGATTTTAGAACGCGCAGGGGCGCGCATTGTGGGCTCTCGAGTAACAGCACGCTCGTAGTAGGGGTCGACCTCGACTCGCCGACTAGGCGGCGCAGCTGACTCTCGCGCGTCAACTGGTGCCGCATAGTATTTGTTTCCATACTGATCTACAACGATACGGCGAGGTGGAGGCATAGGTTCGTAGATAGGCGAGCGAGAGCGTTCGCGAACGTAGCGGGGCGCCATCGAGGCGCGAGATGGAGTTTCTCGGAAGACCGGTACCTCTGGTCGATCGGCGTATGCATGAGACGATGCGCGAATGGGTCGGTACTCTGGAGGTGCAGCATAGATCTCACCACTGCTGCCATCGGGCGAGTATGGGCGGCGGGCGTACTGTAGACTTGCAACTCTTCTCAGGTCCTGTTCCTGAGGCTGTGGTCGCCGTTGTGGTGCGTGGATTACGGTCGGAGAAGTTGGCTCATCATACTCGCGGTAGTAGACGGGCCCGCGTGGGGACATCACCTCGACATCGTTGGGCAGAGGCTGGAGAGCACGACGCTTGCTGGGTTGGGACTCGGCAAAAGGTGGCGGTGACTGAGGCTCCTCCTTAATGTAAGGCTCAGGCGAATGCACCACGCGCTTATTGGCTTGTTGCTCGCGCTTCTTCTCCTGGCGCTTCTCTTCCCGTCTGCGTTTACGGGGATTTTGTAGCGGGGGTGCTGGGCCCGACGGGCTATTGCGGCGTGATCTGCAGCATGTCAGTATCGAGTGTCTTCTCACGGTTGTTAAATATTTAGAATATAGCTGCATCGTTCATCAACCAAACGGATTCCTCGAAAGCTTGTCTGCCAATGATCTCGAACATGAACGCACGCGATCTGAAACTCGCTCAAGTGACGCGTCGAGGCCATCAAGCAAAGCCCGAGAGAAACCAATCGGCTCGATCATTGAAGATTAGATCGGCGAATAGGTGACCTCATAGTCGGGGCGACTGGAAAGAGAGAGGAAAAAAAGGAAAAGGAAACACCATACCCGTTTGTGCCACCATTGCCAAAGCCACGCTGTCGTCCGCGACCTCTGCTTGGCTCAGGTATGACATCAGCCGGAGGCGGTGAGTAGTCTTCTTCGTCTGCATCGTCCCCAAGATCGACCTGCTCTGGCTCATAGATCTCAATATCATCGGCAGGCTCGTATGTTTCTTCGTCAAGATCAATCACAGCTGTCTCAGCACGAGCCGCCTTGACGGGCTGAATCCCTTGAGAAACATGTGACACTATAGCGTCAGCATTAGAGGTTTGGTTGACATCAACATCTTCCGAGGACCAACTGTCTGCCTTGCTAGAGTAGTATGAGTTCTCGTCAAAAGACTCAGCGCCATCACTGTTGTTAGTCGTAGACTGCAAGCGCAAGCCAGATACAGGCGGGACACGCAGATGGGCTTGTATCAAGCATTGCTCCACATTAAAATGTGCCTCGCGCTCCTCGTTGTCATTGCCGCGACCCTTCTTGTCGAACTGGTCTTTCAGAATCCGTTCTATTTGCTGTCGCTTGAGCTGTAACTCTGCCCTGATCAAGTGGTCAGACTTGGTGAGCAGCACCGGGTCGATGCCAGAAGACGCGGACTTGGCGGAGTAGGGCCGCTGTATGGGTTGTGCAGGGGAGACAAGCTCAGGTGCTTGCGTAGAGCTGTTCGGGCGCGGCGGGAACAGCTGCGAGGCGCTGGCGCCGTTGGCAAAGCCGTTGGTCGAGGGCCTGCTCGGCGGAGTGGTCTGCGGCGGACGTGGTGCAACCTGTTCAATTACTTTGGGTGGGAGATGGATACGCGGGTGTTTGCTAGCAAACACGTCGTCGCGTATCTGCAGAATCTGCTTCAAGAAGTCGGTCTCGCGACTAAACTCTGCGGATACCACCCCCGTGCCGTTGACATGCGGCTGTACAGACGCAATCGTCGACATTGCGCAGCTGGCAGGCGATTGACCTTGCAACAATCCGCAGCTAGAGCTCAGTACCAACAGACCAACAGAAGTCGGTAATCAAAAGTTCGCAGATGCGCAACAGGGGCAGTGTATACGCTGCCGTCTGATGTCGCGGTTGATGGAAGTGAAGGGGTTGAGAAGCAAGACGCCAGCAAGGCCGACGAAGCCGCGGTGGAAATTCGCACCTGGGCAGGCGCGCTGGATACGCTAGCCGTAACGGGCGCTCGCGCTGGCTTCACCCCCACGCGTCATGACTCTTGCAGACCCTTTCCCTGCATACAATTGATGCAGCTTTCACTACTTTGTGCCATACCAAAGCTTGGCTCACATCGAATTGCACGTTGTGCAAACCGGGTTGTCAAGCGCCAGGTCCTGGACCAGTCGTTATACGCAGACCACTCCACAATACTCCACGTTCTAGCCCGAGTCCGCCACCGCATAGAGCTTCAAAAGGGCGCAGCTTTATTCTACAAAGTCGAAGCCATCTCTATTAAGCCAAGCACCACAGAAGCATCTCAGCACCATGGCAGACCAAGATGAGAAGCCAGTATTCTTCTTTGATATTGACAATTGCGTATGTATTCGCTGCAACATCAATTACATCTCATTAACCTTGCCGTAGCTTTACCCCAAGAGTAGGATGCTGGACATAACGTTCGGCTGACAAATGCTAATCTCACCAGGCCTCAAGATCCATGACATGATGGCCGAACTCATTGGTGAGTATGCTTTGGCCCCGCCTCCAAGACCAGCTTCTCATCATTGCGTAGACAAGTACTTTCAGACTCACCTCGAGCTATCGCAGCAAGAGGCGAACGAGCTTCACTACAAGTACTATCGCGATTATGGTCTTGCCATTGAGGGTCTTGTTCGACACCACAAGATCAATGCTCTGGACTATAACGAACAGGTTGACGATGCACTGCCCCTGGACGACGTAATCAAGCCAGACGCAGAACTGCGCAAGCTCATTGAAGACATCGATACGAGCAAGGTCCGGCTATGGCTCCTCACCAATGCCTACGTCACGCACGGAAAGCGTGTTGTTCGACTGCTGAAGATCGACGACCTCTTTGAAGGCATGACGTACTGCGACTACAGCTCTGAAAGATTCGTCTGCAAGCCGCAAGCAGAGATGTTCGACAAGGCCATGGTGCAGGCCGGCGTGACCAAGAACGAGAATTGTTATTTCGTTGGTATGTTGTAGAATCCATCTTCATCTTCATCTTCCACAGTATACTGATGATCTCAGATGATTCGTACATAAATTGCAAGGCCGCGGATGCACGAGGGTGGAAAGTCGCCCACTATCTAGACCCGGGCATGGACGCACCACCCCAACAAGCCGCGAAGCACCAAATCAGAAGTCTGCAGGAGCTGAGGAAGACATTCCCGGAGGTGTTCAAGAGCGCACAAGCTTAGATGCTGCTCAGGACGAGGTGACGAAGATTCAACGTTTAGATCACAGACTTGATTAGACGACTTGTAGAGCTCCCCAAGAGCCATCTCAGCGTTCAAGAATTGAAGTAGATGCAAAAGATCTTAACGTGTAGAACTAGCGCGTGGCGCGTAGCTCTTATCGATGGAGCTACTTGCCGTTTCGATGATGACAACGCATCTGCCTAACAACTGCCTAAGATCTACCAAATAACGCACACCAGCCACTTTGTTGCCTTCTGTCAGCCCATCCTTAAATCCCTTGTAGTATCGTCCCAGCTTCAAAATGACATCCTCGTCGACACCGAAGATGTTCCAAACCATGTCTCCAGCCCCAACTTCAACGTCATTGTCAGGATCCCCACCTGCCCCACAAGCCTCCGCAATGCCCCCGGCTGTACACGACCAGCCAAGCAGTACACAACACGGCACATCAGCACCAAATAGCCCCTCGGAATCAAAAGTCAACCCTCTAAGAAAGCCTCTGCTTCGCCTCGAGCTTCGCGATCTCTCATCAGATGGCTCGCGCGCATTCCTTCGCCTCGTGCACGCCTCCGCAGCCCTCGAGTCCGCAGTCGATACGGTCCTGCGCCAACTCTACACCGACATTGACAAGTCATGCATACCGCCAACACGATCGATCACCTTGGTAGTGAGAGATATGGACGGTGTAGCCTACACAACTGGTCTTGACATTGACGACGACCACAAAGAGATCCACCTAAGCACCAAATACATTGAGCACGTGTCGGAATCGCGGCAGAAAGAGGAGATAAACGGTGTCCTTGTACATGAGATGGTGCACTGCTGGCAGCATCACGGCGGCAACACGGCACCGGGAGGCCTGACAGAGGGTGTTGCGGACTGGGTGCGTCTAAAGGCTGGGTATGCGCCGCCGCATTGGAGACGCAGAGGGGACTGCGACTGGGACGCTGGATATGAGCGCACGGCGTACTTTCTGGAGTGGTTAGAGAAAGAACATGGCGAGGATGTGGTTAGGAGGATCAATCAGGCGCTGAGGGGATGCAAGTACGATGCTAAAAAGGTATGGCATGATTGCTGTGGTCATAGTGTCGAGAAGCTGTGGGAAGGATATAAGAGAAGCCTCGAGTGCGATGAGAATGAGGGGAAGACTATAGAGGACGCTACGAGCACAGAGTCGCAACCGGAAAATGAGGAAAGTCACGAAGGAAAGCAGGAGAGCGAGGACGTGTCGCCTGCACCGACAGAAGACCACCGGACACCACGCGAGAAAGCACGACGAGGAGGCAATATGATGGTGCCACTTCGTCCACGTGTATCATGAGCAGTTGCCGTACAGCTCAGACAATGCGGAGACGACAGGTTGGCGGCAAAAGTATAGTCACCGCCAGCAAAGCAGAGCACACGTTAGACTGCTCGTAGTCTCCGACCGCCAAAAGCCCATTTGGAATTCTTTACACGTGCCGCTGAAGCTACCTCACGATAACATTTAACACATGACTGTACGCCGTTCTTGCTTAAACCAACGCGTACCCATCGTCAGGCGAAGAAATTGCATTGTTGCAACAATTTCAGTCGACTGTCGACGTCCTCAACACACTACGCATGCCTGCCCTCGACTACCGAGGACGAGGGTTTCTTACCTTAACATCGATACGGACAAGAAGAGCGACGAGAGCAGCGTCAAACAACCACCAGCGCAAAGGTCCTGCAAGGTCGCTCTTGGAACTAGCAGCTTCTGCAGGGCATACCCAACGAGCGAGGCAAAAGTCAAGAGCTGGGTATTTCCGGACCCGCCTGCCCTTGAGCGTGGCTGAAGCCACCACGGACAAAAAGAAAGAAGGCGCACGGTTCCTTATTTATCGCATCCGGCCGGCCAAACGACACCCGGCTTCGACCAAGTATGTCTCGACGACCACGATAGCTATCGACTCCATTTCAAGTGCAAAAAAGGAAAGCCCGACGAGGGGCTCGAACCCTCAACCTTGAGATTAAGAGTCTCACGCGCTACCGATTGTGCCAGCCGGGCTTGCTGATGCTGGTTTGATGGAAAGTGGGAACGACGCAAGGATTATATCCCCAGTAGTCGATGGTGCTCTACCTCGCCGACGAGCTGTGCTAACACCAGTAATAAAAGGTGCTGACACCAGTAATAAAAGACTGGCGGGGATGTAGGTGTTGGGCGCGGACGGTGCAAATTTGATCGGTAGCGTGGGGATGCTGGCGAACCTCGGCGATGACCGACCGTACTCTGGCAAAAATTCGCCAGGGCACACGCATGGAGCGCAGGGCACCGGATAACAATGAGACGGCACCGAGCATATCGAAATATCTATATTACAACCCCTCAGAGGCAAATTCCGCTCATCTATATGCCCCTGGAAATGCTCCAACTGTGATTCCACCACGATGATTAGAGCTACCAAAGCCTTTGAGTCCGACTATGTCCCTCCTCACTTGCGTTACGATCCATCTGCGCTCAACGATCCAAAGCCTGAGCTTGACACTATGCACCATTAGCAGAAATTCACTTCGGTTCCAGGGCCGACTTACCATCTGCCAATACACACCCCGCTTCTTCAGCAGCTCCTGATGGTTACCCTGCTCAAGGACTCTCCCACTACCCATGACAAAAATGACATCCGCCTTCTGAATCGTCGCGAGTCGGTGCGCAACAGCGATGATAGTCCTGCCTCCCTCGCCAGCCGCCCTTTCAATTGCAGCTTGCACCAGCTTCTCGCTCTCGCTGTCGAGCGACGAAGTGGCCTCGTCGAGCAAGAGCAACTTGGGCCTGCGCAAGAGCGCCCTTGCAAGGCTGAGACGCTGTTTCTGCCCGCCGGACAGACTCATGCCCTTGGGGCCGAGACGCGTGTTGTACCCATCTGGAAGAGACACGACGAACTCGTGGATCTGCGCGTCGGTGCACGCAGCTTCGATGTCCGCATCAGTGGCGCTGTCGACAGAGAGAGCGATGTTTTCTTTGATGGTGCCTTCGTACAGCGTCGGTTCTTGCGACACGAGACTGAGATGTTGCCGGTAGAGCGCAGGGTCGAGGCTCGTTATGTCCTGGCCATTGTACAGGATCGTGCCCGATGTTGCATCGTAGAAGCGCTCCAGGAGGGAGATGGTGGTGGATTTGCCGCATCCAGATGCTCCCACCAAGGCAGCGAATTGCCCGGGGGCAACATGCAGGTTGAGGTTCGCGAGGACTTGTATGTCGCGCGACTTGTAGGCGAAGCTGACGTTCTCGAAGTCAACCCCAACGCTACTAGAGGGACTGCGTAGGGCTGGATAGGTAGGAGCAGCTATGGTTTTTGGAGGGCGCATGCTCAGAATCCGGTTTGCAGCTCCCGTCGCCTGAGCCATGTCTGTTGAACTGTCAGTACAGTACGTTTCATGAGTGCACGAAGCACTTACTCGGTGCAAAGCTGAACCACATGCCGGCAGCGATAGCACCTTGAACTACCGCAGTGTAGATGACGAAGAAGTCGACAATATCATACTCCCTCTCAGCGAGCAGCTTGCCGCCGTACCAGAACGCCAACGCCATGCAACCCAACTCAAGACTATCACTTGCGGCGAAAACAATTGTCGAATACTTCGCGTTGCCGAAGGCGTGCTTCACATGGCTGACCAACAAGCTTTGGTATCGATCGCCAATCGTGTCTTCCATGATCAGACTGAGCACCGTCCGGAAGGCGCCAACAGCCTCGGTGGCAAACTGGCTACTCTCCTCGAACACCTTGGCGTTCTTCTTCTCGAACTGAATCTCCAGGCGCATGCGCATGTAGCCAGAACCCAGAATTATCGGCATAATGGAGAATAGCGCCACGAGTGTGAGCTTCCATCCGTAGACGAAGGAAATGAGCAACGAGCCCGCGAGATTGACGACTGCAATCAGCGCAATGCTCATCTCCGTAGTCATAAGCTGGCGCAGTTGCGTGACGTCTGAGCTCAGGCGGGAGGTGAGCGACCCAGGGCTGTGTCCCTGGTCGTCGAACCACGCGATTCGCTTGCGCATCATGTTGTTCAGGTACTCCTGGCCGTAGATTGCAGTCACGATGACCTCGACGTAGTGAAGCGCGTAGCCAATGACAAAGTACGCGATGAAGACAGCTGCCGCTTCGACGCCAAACATGCCAGCCCAGAAGTTGCCTCGACTGACCAGCCGGTCGCCAGTGAAAGTAAAAACCTCAATGACTTTGGCGAATATGAAGGCTTGAAGCGGGTAGATAGCTCCGGCCATGAGGATCCCGATGGCTGAGATGGAGTAAAGAAACCACTGGCTTCGTTGTTCGTAGAGCAGGCGGCCGAAGCTGAGCACCAGGCCTCGTTCCTTGTACTCGGGATCTGCTTCAGATGTCTCAGATTGGGCTTCGTGTGCAGCGGCGCGTTTGGCATCCAGTGTGTTCACCCTCTCCAGCTGAGCGTCTTCGGATATTTCGTTGGTGCCCTCCGGCTCCATGGCCAGTTCTTGAGCGTACACAAGGCCACGGTAGATGCCTGCTTCGAGGCGAACGAGCTCATCGTGCGTACCCTCTTCGACGAGTTGGCCTTTTCGCAGAACCACAATCTTGTCTGCGCGCTTGATGGTGGAGAGACGATGGGCGATCACGACTGTAGTCCGGTTCCTCGAGACGCGATCCAGGGCTTGTTGAACAATTCGTTCGGTGCGTACATCTATAGCGCTGGTCGCTTCGTCTAGGATGAGGATCCTGGGCTGCTTGATGATACTTCGGGCAATGGCGATGCGCTGACGTTGGCCACCGGAGAGTTTGATGCCGCTCTCGCCTACCAGTGTGTCATACCCTTGGGGCAGCTTCGAGATGAACTCTTCAGCGTATGCCTCGTGACATGCGTCTTCGACCATCTTCATCTTCTCCTCTTTCGACAAGTCTTGCATGTTTGTCCCGCACAGGCCAAATGCAACGTTGTTGAAAAGCGTGTCGTTGAAGAGGAATGGCTCCTGTTGTACAAGTCCAACTTGGGAACGCCACCACTTCAGGTCGACATCTTGCAGGTTGGTCTGGCCAATGGTTATGGTACCAGTGCAGGTATTCTGGCCCAGACCAACCTCGTCTTCCTTATCTGCTTTGTCTGATAAATTGTCAGGCTTTGGGTTCTTGTCACTGTCTGGTGTCCGTTGCCAGAACTTCTTGGCCTTCTGAGTCTGCTGTTCGTCTGCGACCGGCGAAACGGGCGATGCTTCGACCTTCTCGATTGCTACCGTGCCTGCGAGCTCGTACCATCGCTGGATGAGACTAACTATGGTGCTTTTGCCGGATCCAGATGGCCCGACTATCGCAGTGACCTTGCCGGCGGGAAGCGTGAGGTCCAGACCATCCAGAATCTGCACGTTCGGCCGGCTCGGGTAGGAGAAAGCGACATTGTTGAAAGTAATGTCGGCATCTGCTGTAACCTCAGGCTCTTTAAGACCTAGAATATTCGGTAGTGGTGCGTCAATAGTAACGAACAGCTCATGTGCGGCCGTGGCTGCTTTTACAATCGCCATGATCGGACCTGCCAATCGACCGATGTTCATGACAGCCATCATCACTGAGAAAAGAACGCTGGACATGTCAGCAGTATCACGGCTCTAGCTAAGGCCAACTCACACCGTGATGTCGCCAACATTACCGTGTCCCTCGGACGCGCGCCTGATGCCAAACCAAAACGTGAGACCAAACGTGCCGTACATAGCCGCCATCTGCGGCGCCATCAAGAGGCCCAAGAAGGGCGCAGCTTTCTTCTCATTTTCTCCAGCCTGACGCGAGGTGGAGTCAGCATCCGACGATCCACACTCGGAGGAGTCTTACCTTAACAACCTCAAGCTCATACTGCCTGGCGAGCTTAGCCTCAGCGCCAAAAGCCACCACGACCCTAACAGACGAGAACATTTCAAACGCCACGGCTGAGGCATCCTCGAGGTGCTTCGTAGTCAACTTCTGGATCTTGATAAAAGGTGGGACGATCAACCCGTACACGAGCAGGATGAAAGGCAGCGCTGCCGAAGCTACCAGCGTCAAGAGCCAGCCCTTGACGAACGACACGACATATAGCCCGATGATGAACGCGAGCGACTGGAAGAGCATGGCGAAGTGCTGCGAGATAGCAACCTGTACGGTGTTGGACGAAGTTGTGATTCGGGTCGACACTTTGCCGGGAGAAATGGTGTCGATTGTGGCTACAGGCTGAGCGAACAGGGCACGTAGATATGCCAAGCGGAGAGCAGCAGACATGCGAAGTCCGCTAATGCGGATGCAAAGCTTCCAGATCTTAGCGTGGGTGGTGATACCGAGCATCGAGGAAGCCTCACCATTGACACGTAGGTTAGTACGAACTTCGCTATAAAGAGGTATACAATGTATAGCGTGAGCTTGTTGATGTCCGCCTGGAACTCATCCCTTGTGACGGTGGGAACCGGAAGGAAGTACTCGGTGAAGGTTCCCACGAGCTGTCCTGTAGACTGGTGAGACTTTGCTTGCAGCCGACAAATTGTACTGCGTACCAAACACAATGTTCATCAGCGGGTACGCCTGCTGATCGTTAGCATGTACATGACAGTGCAGTACGATACACTCACTATGCCCGAGCCGATCGATGTAATGCAGCATAGTGCGATGAGGAAATAGTCGAGTGCCGTCCCGTACTTGAACACGCGCTGCCACAATGTCAGTTCACTGAACATCAACATTCGCCCTCAGCTTACCATGTAGTTTTTGAAGCCAGCATCTGCATCCCTCTTGGACTGTGACGCTGTGTTCACTGGCTTTTCGCCGCTCTTGGCGGCATGGTTTTTGTCAATTGTGCCGGCGTCAACGACCTGCGCTTGCAGCGCAGCAGTCTCCCCTTCCGCGCTTGCGGACAGAGGTAATGGCTTGGTGTCGGCCATGTCTGGATTGATACTGCAGTCAGAACATGAGAAACTCAGGCTTGTCATCAAGTGCCCCAGGCAGAAACTATGCGAAGACGCGCGTTGAAGAAGAGACCAGAAACTGGTGCCTGAAGGTGCTGATGAGCCGGCAGCCGTATAAGACGTATTGCTTGTTTACATACGCGAGCGCCAAGAGTGAGACACACACGTAACTTGCGTGCGAGCCCAAGGGCGGTCAAGACGGGCGCATGTCAGTGACCAGCGATGATCGGGGATTACAACAAAGGCAGCTACGTGATGTCAAATCTACATACTTGCTCGGTGCAGTGAAGGCGCGTACAGCGTACAGACTCGGAGCTTGTAGTATGAGCCCTTAGCCCCTGCAGATCGCACGCACTATATAACGAGCGCCACCATAGTTATGTCCCAAACGGGGACGCGACTGCAAGCGATGAGTCTGTTGGTCTCGCGCAAATCAACCAAGGTCATCGAACCACTCTGATGAGAGAGCCAAGATGCTTAGCCAGCATTAGGCAGCGAGTTTCGTCCTTCTTCGAGCTCTGGCCGGGACATCTTGGAGCACCACGTAGTACAGATCGGTCGCGCGGAGCTCCGACAGCCCTTTCCGACTTTGCGTTCGCGGCTCGCTTGCTCGCGACGACCTCGTCACCGGTTCGATGGCAATTCACAGCCCCAGGTTTGGAGGCGCCTACGACTACGATGCGTTGACAGCGCGTCTCGTCTGACATGTAGTATGCGACTGTAGATATCATTGCATGTGATTCGCGATGCTTTGCATCTGTCTACTTTGTCGTTTCCACAGGGCCCGCGTCGCAGCACAACTGCACACCATGGCAGCCTGGGAAAGAGAGCAGACGGCAACAGCACACCATGGGTTGCCATCGTTGGAACGGCAGGCACCTGTGTGGCGTGCCTCTGTGCTGCTCGGCCTAGATGGCCGCCATCTGGCATGCTCATACACTCATGCATCTGATGCTTGACCATCGAGAGATGACTCGCGACAGGCTATTCAGTGTTCATTCTTTCGTTGCGGAAATCCGGGCTCGCGACCATGCATCGTTTACGTCGCGTCGGAAACGAGCCGCCCGATTTGCGAGCCTTGCAACTGCTCCCATCCGACCGCAAGGCCCTCGTAAAGCAACGGTCTCGGTCAAAGAGAGATTGTCAACAGCGACAAAGCGTGCGTTTCAGCATCCAAGGGCGGTTTTAGAGCCGCAAGCGACGCACCAAGGCCGCGATTTCGATCTCCTGTTGGAGTTTCACAGGATGGTGTTTGGCGTCCTGCCTCGTTTGACGTCCCGCCTCGCTTGACGTCCTGCCTCGCTTGACGTCCTGCCTCCGAGTGCGTAGGTGGCATTGACGCTGTCCACTCCGGTAATCTTGAGCGTTCGTGGCAATGGAGTCTAAGAAGCGCTGCGCCAGAACTTGCGCCAGCGTGCGGCACTCCTCCTGTTGCTTGAGCGTCAGCCTGCTCAACGTTGTGCCGACAGCAAGTTACGGACGAGGACTGCGTCGGTGCCTAGCAAATACGTCGAATCTGGAGATCCGTATGCTGGAAAAGGATACCATGTTCGTCGTGAGCCATTCCGCTACGCCGTCACCTGGGAGCACTTGGGTCTGTTCTTCAAGGAGCTCAGAGTCGGCCAAGACGGGCTCTCGCTCGGCCAGTTCAGACATCAGTTCACGTCATCCAGAGCCTTTCCGCAGGGGCTGGACAATCCGAGCAGGAGCGCGTTGCCTCGCAGGTGGCAAACATGACGCTTATCTCTAGGTGGGTTTGCGTGCGTAGTGTATGTGGACGGCCGCGTCTGTGGGATTCTCGTGTCCCATCTTGGGAGGTAGTCGGAGCACTGAAAGCATGCGCAGTCGACAGTGTCAACCTAGCGGTCGCGGCTCGGTACTCTCAGCGTCGCCGCCACAGCTGTCCAGCGGCAAACGACGTCCCTCCATATCCCTGACCCCCGCCAGATCCCCGTGGTCGCAAGCAATCTCCCGCCTCTTCTCGAGCCGGATCAGGCTCTCCACAAGCCTCTCAAGCAGCCACTCGCTCTCGCGGACGCCCGCAACCATCGGGCTGTGCTCACCCAGCCAGTCCCAGTTGACCAGCCCCTCGTCGTCCTCGATCTCGTTCAGCGTCGTGCCGAGCACGCGGTTCAGTCGCCGCGGCGTCGTGTACCGGATCAAGCGCGTGAACTCGACCCACTCCTCGTACGAGTACCGCTTTGGCACGTCGAGACGCAGGTCGAGGGATACCTTTTTGATGGCGAGCGCGATGCGGCGCGAGAGCGAGGCTTGGGACGGCGCGTGCACGAGGTCGGTCTCGGCTTCCTCGGCGAGGCTGGCGATGTCCGGGTTTGCGATTTGGGTGGCGTCGGCAGCGAGTTCTACATCGTTGTCGTCGGAGGCTGGACCGTCGTCGGAGGCTGGGCTGTCGTCGGAGGCTGGGCTGCCGCCGGGGTCCGCGGTGCTGAAGCCCTCACGCACGCGCCGTTTCGCTTTGCGGTCCTGCATGCGCTGTTGCAGCCACGGGGTCTTATCGACAAAGGGTTGCCAGATGCCGCGTTTGGGCAGGACGGTGAAGTCTGCTACGATGCTGCTCCATTTCTTGAATTTGGCGACGACGGTGTCACCCAGATCCGAGACGAGGATCGTCATGGTGGGCACAGAGATGAGGCTCCAGATGACGAAGAAGCAGCGGCCGGAGTTTGACTTGGGTGAGAGATCGCCGTATCCAATGGTCAGGAGAGATATGTAACTGGAAAAGGTCAACCGGGTCGTTGAGCGTGCATGCAACCACACAACGATAGTTGCCTTCGCTGCCCGACAACACAAAAGGGACCAAGAAACTCACCAGAAGTACAGAGCCTGGAAATACGTCATGCCCTGCGTGTCCTGCTCTGTCTGCCAGAAGACAACAGCTCCTACACACCACAGGATCAAGAAGGTGGTGACTGACCAGAAGAGAGCCATCCATCGTTTGAACCTCTTGCCGTCCGCTTGAATCCTGCGCATCGCATCGAATCGATCTCTCTCCTCCTTAAGCAACAGCAGACGCGGTTTGCGGTCCAGTCGAGGTGGGACAGCAAAGTGCCGAGGGAACGCAGCGGCGTGCTGAACGCTGTTCCCCATTGCAGTGCGATAAGGCCGTGGCTCAGTGGGTGCGCTGATTTTCAGTCTGCCAAATGTACCACGGCGAACGACCTGGTGCTGGAGGTGTCGGTAGTCGTCGGAATTTGTAGCCGTCAGGGCGAGAGCTTGCTCGCGTCTGCGCTTGAGATGCTTCTGCACAATGTGGTCCTGTCCTAGCTCCCGGGCCGCGCGATACAGAGAGGATACGACAAGAGCGAGCGTGATGATGCCGCCTACCGAGTATGGGAAGAGAAGACCTCTTCCTAGGTCAGTGGTAGCGACCAGGTCTCCAAAGCCGACGGTCAGAATGGTGACGTAGCAGCTAGCAGCAGTCAGTCTCGTCTAGGGGTCGTGCCTTTGATCTTGCTTACAAGTAGAGCGAGTTGGGAAAAGTCCACTGGGCCTCTCCAGCATCGGTCTGGATCCTCGAGTACATGGCGGCCCCACCAGCCATCCAGATGAAGAAGAACATGGTCTGCAGAATCAATGTGCGCTGACTGTCACTCAAGGCGAAGTGGTCCGGATAATGACCAAGGTAGTAGCCCAGCATGTTGATCATCAGCAGCACCGAGCACACGAAGTAGAAGACGGCGGCAGCAACAGCGTACCAGTAGCCCTGAGTGTAGATCTCAAAGGGCCGAGTTGGAGGATCATACACCTCCATGCAAGCGGTTATCGCAGTCAGCAGCCCGGAGCTAATGTACCACAGAACGATGGTTGCTGGCAGTGCAATGATGTAACGGACCTTTTGGGTGAAGTTGAAGAGCAGGAAGACGTTGCCGAGGAAGCCGCAAATGAGTGATACGACGTTGAGCCAGTAGCACCATCTTGGGTCAGCATAGGGGACTCCAAATAGATCCGAGACGTACTCGCCGTCGAGGAAATTGTTCTGTCGCCAGCTGGTCACCAGAGCGGCGATTGAGGAGAGGTTTGCCAGAGGGCCTAGTGCTGCGGCGAGCAGAGGGATGCCGGTTGAGGCGAACCACCAGCTTGTGTCGCCGTCGGTCCACTTGTGCCATATCTTCCAGCGTCTTGATCTGTGGCCGGCATCCGAAGAGCCCCTGGGGGCGACTCGGACAGGTTCTTGGATGTGCACGTGTTGCTGCTGTGGCGCTGTGGCGTCACTGCTCGCGGAAGTGCGCGGCTTCTCCGCTTCAGCGTCTTGTGATGCCAATGTGGATGTCATGGTAGATGTTCGTCAACCATTATGCTTTCGACTGTGTTGGGTTTCCGTCGCAGAAGCTCAAGACATATCCAGAAGAGAGCAAAGTCGAACACCAGAAGTCGAACACCACAAGGCCAGTGGTCGCGCACAACGCCCGCAAAACGACCGTCCAAACAACAAAGACGAAACGATATGGGGTCAAGCCGAGTCTGCCTCTAGTTCAGCTACTGTAGATCCGGTTGATCTGGTGGCTGAGCCGGGGGGTTTACAGGTGCTGAGCAATCGACGCTAGGGCGGAGCGGGACTACGGACTTGGACGGCCTTGTCCTTGTGGGAAGGCTTACGGGCTGGATGGGAACAGGACGTTGGCACGTATCAGGGAGGACGGGAGAAGATGGAAGCATTGTGTCTGTCGAGGCCGGGTATCGTTCTGCGAGGTGTGATGGTGCTAGTGGGGTGTGCAGGGAAGGTACGTCGCCGAATGCGCTAGCCTGACCGTGTCATATGCGGACATATTGGAATGAGACCAGGAGGGCCTGGCTGTGAAGCGTGTCGGCTGCAGGTGGCGGAGATTCGATTTGAAGCTTTACATTTGAACGCATGTCTGCCGCAGGTGGCGGAGAGTCGATCTGAAGATTTACATGTGAACGCATGTCTGCTGCAGGTGGCGGAGATTCGATTTGAAGATTTACATGTGAACGCATGTCTGCTGCAGGTGGCGGAGAGGCGATTTGAAGATTTACATTGAAATGTATACAGATTGCTGGTATCAGCGACGTCACAACTACTGCTTCAGCTTCTCTGTCAGCTCGGGCACCTTGTCGAACAAATCGCCTACCAGGCCAACGTCTGCGACCTGGAAGATGGGGGCATCGGGGTCCTTGTTGATGGCAGCAATGACCTTGCTGTCCTTCATGCCAGCCAAGTGCTGGATGGCGCCCGAGATGCCGGCGCAGAGGTACAGCTGCGGCGCAACGTTCTTCCCCGTCTGTCCGACCTGCAAGCTGTTGTCGGCGAAGCCACTGTCGACGGCGGCTCGCGACGCGCCAATGGCGGCGCCCAGGGCGTCGGCCAGAGGGGGCATCAGCTTGTCGAACTCGGCCTTGGACTTCAGTCCACGGCCACCAGAGACGACCCTGCTTGCAGAGCCGAGATCGGGACGGTCAGACTTGGCGAGGTCCTCGGACAGCCACTCGGTCGGGCACTCGGCCCTGGGATCTGTGCCCTCCTCGAGCGTAGCAGAGCCGCCTTCTGTCTCGGGGGCGGGGAAGGCAGTGCCGCGGACGGTGATGATCTTGGTGGCGTCGCTGGACTGGACGGTCATGATGGCGTTGCCGGCGTAGATGGGGCGGACGAATGCTGCGAGCGCGTCAGTCTCAGGCGTGCGTCAGTCTCAGGCGTGCGTCGGGCCTGTCCGCCACTCACTGTCCTCGCTCTCGATGGCGGTGATGTCGGAGATTTGCTGGACATCGAGCAGAGCGGCGACACGGGGCATCAGGTTCTTGCCAAACGCCGAGTGGCCGGTCAGGACGTGTGTGTACCCGCCCTTCTTGATGTTCTCGATCAGGAGCGGCGCCCAGTTCTCGGCCAGGCCCTACAGTCACTGTCAGCCCACGCAGCCAGCGCGCCCGTCTCCGCCAAGCTGACCTTGTCGTATGCCGCATTGTCGACGTAGATGACCTTGTCGATGCCCACTGCCTTGCCGGCGGCCTCTGCGACGGCCTTGCCCCCACTTCCGGCGACAAAGGCCGTAATCGAGCCGCCGAGCTTGGTCCCGGCTGTGATGGCGGCGAGCGAGGCGACGTTGAGCGTGCCCTCCTTGGCCTCGAGCACGGCGAGTGTCGAGGCCAGCCGCGCCCAGGCGGCGTGCGACTGCGTGTGGCGGAGCTGTGCACGAGCGGATCGGAGCACCGAGGTGCGAGCGGCGGCGAACATGACGGGCAGGTCTCTTTTCCGGTCTCGTTTCGTTTGCTCGTTTTGTCTCGTTTGGTTTGCTCGTTTTGTCTTGTTCAACTTGCTCGTTGTCTTGTTCAACTTGCTCGTTGTCTTGTTCAATTCGCTCGTTTTGTCTTGTTCAGTTTGCTCGTTTTGTCTTGTTTAGTTTGCTCGTTTTGCCTTGTTTAGTTCGCTCGTTGTCTTGTTCGATTCGCTCGTTGTCTTGTTCAATTCGCTCGTTCTGTCCCTTTCGGTTCCTGCTCGTGCCCGGCGCTGTGGGGTCTCGTGTGGTGGGAGGGAAGTGTAGAGGCCAATCGTGGCAAGCCTCGGCCTGGCCTGGCAGGCTCAAGACAGGCCTCCGTGAACCGGCGCTAGCCTGCGATGCAAGCAGGCTCGCCGTCACGTGACCCGGTCCACCCGCGTCCAACTGTCCAACGGTCCGCTGCGCATCGCGAACATCAAGTTTAGACGCGACGACGACGACGCCATCGCATCCCCGACGTCCCCACATTCATTTGCTGCCGCCCACCCCCGCCACGCAGCGCAGAGTGCTCGTAGAAGCTGTGCGACTTGAATTCCCCTGCCGCCCGCCGCGCGCCCGCCCAATCTGCGCCGTCGCGTCTCTCGTCTGCCCGCCGCGAGCCTTTCCTTCCCGCTTCCTTCCCTCCACAGCCATGTCCGACGACGCGACAGCAAGCGCGCCTGCGCAGGACACCTCGCTCGAGGACACGGCGCCCGCCAGTGCGCTGGACCAAGGTACGTCGCACTGACTGCAGCGCCATTGCAGCGCCGCACCGCCGCACATGCCAACGCGACCCGCAGACACCCACATGCTCGAAGAGCCCGAGCCCACAGCAAAGGAGTCGTCGCGCGAACCCTCAGCCGCGACGCCCGCGCCCGTCTCGCACAAACCGCTCGACGCGCCCGACGGCCCGCGCCCCGACGGCGAGGACGCCGACGGCCAGGACGACGAGGACATGGGCGGCCTGGACGACCCCAAAAAGGACAAGGACGCGGAGGGCGAGGGCGAGGGCGAGGGCGATGCCCCCGAGCCGGCCGACGCCGAGGCGGCCGCAAAGGCTGACCTGCAGGCGGCCGCGCGCTCGCACTTTGTCGCGCAGACGTATGCGACCATTATCCCCAGCTACGCGACGTGGTTCGACATGCGCTACATCGACTACCGCGAGCGCAAGGCGCTGCCCGAGTTCTTCAACGGCCGCAACCGCAGCAAGACGCCCGCCGTCTACCGCGACTACCGCGACTTCATGATCAACACGTACCGCCTGAACCCGGCCGAGTACCTGACCGTCACGGCGTGCCGCCGCAACCTGGCCGGCGACGTCTGCGCCATCATGCGCGTGCACGCCTTCCTCGAGCAGTGGGGGCTGATCAACTACCAGGCGAGTGCCCGCGACCGCCCACCCGCATATCGTCTGCGACTAACGCGCCACAGGTCGACCCGCAGGAGCGCCCGTCCAACATTGGGCCCCCGTTCACCGGCCACTTCCGCGTCACCGTCGACACCCCGCGCGGCCTGCAGCCCTTCCAGCCCGGGCCCGGGGCCAAGCTCGTCGAGGGCAAGCCGACGGCGGCGACGGACCGGGCGGCCAGCGCGCAGCCGACGGCAAAGGCCGAGACCCGCTCGCTGGCGGGTCGCAACATCTACGAGGCCAACGGCAAGGAGGCGTCGGCAGAGCCCCGAGACAAGGCGGCGAACGGCGAGGGCGCTGCAAACGGCGGCCCGCCCGACGTCAAGGACCTCGAGGCGGCGACCAAAGAGGCGGCCAAGGTCATCAACTGCTTCAGCTGCGGCGTCGAGTGCACCCGCGTGCACTTCCACGAGGCGAAGCCGTCGGAGCAGCCCGGCCAGACCAAGACGGTCGGCGGCCTGAAGCGCGATCTCTGTCCCCGCTGCTTCGTCGAGGGCAACTTCCCCGCCGGCACGTCGTCGGCCGACTTTGCCAAGGTGTCGAACCCAGAGCGCTCGGCCGCGTCCGAGTCAGAGGAGAAGTGGACCGAGGAGGAGACGCTGCTGCTCCTCGAGGGCCTGGAGGAGTTTGACGAGGACTGGAACCGGGTCGCCGACCACGTGTCGACCAAGACGCGCGAGCAGTGTGTCATGAAGTTCCTGCAGCTCGAGATTGAGGACAGGTACATGGAGGCCGACGTGCCCCAGGGCGATGGCGCTGCCGCTGCCGCTGCCGCTGCCGCCACCCCCTCGGCCAAGTTCCTGCGCGACCTGGACTACCTCAGCGAGGGCCGCACGCCCCTTCACCACGCAGACAACCCCATCCTGAGCGTCGTCAGCTTCCTCGCCGGCCTGGCGCCCGCCAACGTCACCGAGGCCGCCGTCGCATCTGGCCGCAGCGTGGGCGAGATGAAGCGCATCCTCCAGGAGAAGATCAACAAGGCGCCCGTTGCAGCCTCGGAAAAGGGCAAAGAAAAGGAAGGCGCGGAGCCGGCGGCGCCCGCGACAGGCGGCTCGGACGTCAAGCCCGAGGCCAACGACGCCATGGAGGTCGACACGAGCCAGGACCTCACAGTCGCCGCCAAGGACGCATCGCCCGACGGCAACCCGCTCGTCACGCTCCCCTTTGCCCTCTCGGCCGCTCGCGCCTCCGCGCTCGCCTCGCACGAAGAGCGCCACATGACGCGCCTCGTCTCGGGCTCGGTCAACCTGCAGCTGCAGAAGCTGCAGCTCAAGCTCGCGCACTTTTCCGACTTTGAGAAGCTGCTCTCAGCCGAGCGCCGCGATCTGCAGCGCCGCCGCCAGCAGCTCTTCATGGACCGCCTCAACTTCCAGCGCCGCGTGCGCGCGCTCGAGGACGCGACCAAGAAGATTGGCTCCGGCATGCAGGGCCAGGGCCTGCCCGGGTCGATGAGCAACGAGGACGCCATGGCGGCCCTCGCCGACGCCATTCGCGCGTTTGGCGTGGCCAAGGGCGAGGACAGCGTCGGTGTCAAGCACGACAGCGTCGACGCAGGGGCGCAGCCTGTCGCCGAGGGCGCCGAGGGCTTTGCAAAATTGGACATCTGAGCGCCCTGTCGCGGAGACGGAATGGTGTTTTGGCGCTGCACTTTATGACGAGACTTTGTTCGGTTCTTTGCGTCTCGTGCATTGGTTTAGGTGTATCGAATAGCAGCCGTAGAATTAGGGCGTGGGGTGCTGCGTGTACAAAGGTGTGATTCCTCAATGTACCATTGTGCTGTTCCATGGAAATGGTGCTGTTCCATGAGCATTGTGCTGTTCCATGAGCATTGTGCTGTTCCATGAGCATTGTGCTGTTCCGTGAACATGGTGCTGTTCCATGGAAATGGTGCTGTTCCATGAACATTGTGCTGTTCCATCTACACGGTGCTGTTCCATCTACATGGCGTCGGACTTGTCTCTGCTTGATCACTCCCTGTTCACTGCTGCTGTGCCTACCATGTGCTTCCCAGCCGCACGGACCAGTCGCTCGCCGGCTTAGCAATGCAGCTCCGAGAAGCGCCGCAACTTTTCGATCGGTGACGACGAACCGCGACACCACGGCTACCACCACACTTGTCTCCTTTCTTCGGTCGTTTCTTACCGAGTCGCCATGTTCCGGACTGCTCCTCGATTAATTGCCCCCCGAGGTCTCCCTCAGGGCGCCCTGCGCATCCCACGCGCCACCACCTCGCTCCCCGCCCGTCGATTCATCAGCACAGCGCCCCCCGCGCAAAAGCGCCGGAGCTGGAAGAGCCTGGTAGCGCGCCTCGGACTCGCGGGCGCGATAATATACTACTACAACACCACCGACGTCTTCGGCGACGACCCGCGACGTACGCTCCGCCCCGCCCCGGCCGCAGGCAAGAGTCGCTGCTAACTCGCGCAGGCCTCGCACCCGTGCATGCCCGCTCGTCGACGGAGGAAACCGAGCCTGGCAGCTTGCCCACCATCGAGTCCATTGCCGCCGAGCGCGCCCAGCGCAGAGCCGTACAGCAGCACCTCGAGCTGCAGCGCGAGAAGGAAGCGGCGCGGCAGCAGGAGCAGCCGCAGCGATCCGGCGACGATGGCGCGGCGCAGGACGGCGGTGCTCCCGCAGGCGGCGTGGAGGGCCTCGAGGCCGAGGCCGACCAGCAGGGTGCTTTCAACCCCGAGACGGGCGAGATCAACTGGGACTGTCCGTGTCTGGGCGGCATGGCGACGGGGCCGTGCGGCGACGAGTTCAAGGCTGCATTTAGCTGCTTTGTGTTCAGCAAGGAGGAGCCCAAGGGCGTGGATTGCATTGAGAAGTTCAAGTATGTCACGGATTGTGGGCCTGGGGAGGGGACAGGACGGCTATCGCATGGGACATAAAGAGCTGACACCGACCAGGGACATGCAGGGCTGCTTCCGCCAGTACCCCGAGATCTACGGCAGCGAAATCGACAACGACGACGACGACGATGACGACATGACCGCCGACGCCGCCGCCGACGTTGCCGTCCCCTCGTCCACATCCCCCGAGCCCGCGCTGTCCGGCGAGACCAACACCGCCACCGCTACGCCCGTCAACGCGCCCGTGAAGGATTCCAAGGGCAACACCGCGGGCCCCCACTCGGCAGAGAAGCTGGAGCAGAACAGGCGCGAGCTGGGCCTTGTGCCCGACAGCTACCGGCCCGACGAGAAGGATGTCAAGGGGTAGAGCGTAGCGAGTGCGAACTGTCTCAAGGCAGCTACGACAGGCGTTAGAAGTGGCTGTGAGAGATTGAGAGGGACTGAGCGGGGGTAAAGGACTACGGAACGAGAAGACTAGACACCAAAGGAGCGAAGAGCGCACATTGGAAGGAAAGACACGATTTGAGTTGTTGGAGTGTATTATATCGCATTGCATATCACTGCATCTAAAAGGCGGGCTGGTGTTGTAGGAGGTTACGTGCTCGATATGGATATGTACAACACCCTGTTCCGAATACCACACACACAACAAACAAATACACAACAAACACAACAAACACATACACGGCCATGCAAACTCCTCCCATCTCGCCCCTCTGCAAGCAACCTCTCGTCCCACAGACGCACGTCACAACACGCACCAAGCATACTGGACAGCGTGCAAAAAAATCAACTTGATTCGACCCAGACTTGAACTGGAGACCTTCAGTGTGCTAACAATGTTAGACTGACGTGATAACCAACTACACCATCGAACCTCACGTGATCTGTGAATATTCCTGGACCAAGTTGGAATATGTAGCTACCACAAAGTGGTGGAAGGCGGTGTGCCAGGAACGTCAAGTCTCTTCGCTGGATATTCCGGGGGCAAAGGGAGCGAGAGGATCCTATGCGGGCCCGGAAGCATATCGAGGCGTCGACCCACAGCCGTGCCGAACAGCTCACGTGATCCGCAGTCGCCGCTACGCGTATATTACACCGACACCATCACGCGCTCGCCGGGAAAGTATAGCAGATGTATTAAGATGCCAAATTTTTTTGCACCGGAATGCAAGACTCCGCGCTCCGCGCTCGTAAGCCAATCTATTTGATGGCAAACCACTGCCGGAACAGCCCCTTCGGATCCCACTCCTTCTTCAGCTGGCGCAGCCGCGGCAAGCTGTCGCCGTAGATAGCCTCCAGCGTCTCGTCGCCGTGCGCGAAATTCGCGTACGTCGGGTTGCGCGTCGCATCCGGCGTATCGCTCCAGATATCCCTGACGCTCTTGCCGAAATCAAGTGCCTCTGCATCCAGAGCTGTTTCATTGTACCACGGGATAACAATCGCCTGTGCGAACGCCGCGTTGCGCAGCGCTGGGTTTAGCGCCACGGTGCCTGGAGTCTGTTGGCGGGCGTGCGTTAGGTTGTAGCGCTCGATTAGGATCGCGCTGTTTGGTCCCTTGGCCTGGAAGGTTTTGTATAGGTCCCAGATCTGCGGCCAGGTGGACGGCTGCATGCCGGTGATCATCGTGCTGTAGGCTGGTTTTCGGCCGCCGCGCTCGCAGAACGCAATGTTGGCGTCGTTCCAGTTTAGATATGGCTCGACGCCGCTGGACTCGCTGCTGGGGCCCAGATCGTACAGCGACGCAAAGGCCGCTCGGCCCGTTTCGTTGGTGCCCTTGCGTAGGAAGCCGGTGACGAGCACCGAGGGCTCGTTGAGCGGTGGCCCCGAGCTGGTTAGCACGAGGTAGACGCGTTGCAAGGGGAGGAGGGGCAAGTCCTGGATTGCCTGTGCGACCTGCGGCAGCTTGGCGGGATCGAAGAAGAGGTTGTTTATCCAGGCTGAGCGGTCCAGGGCCGTGGCGGGCAAGGCGGTGACGTTTGCAGATACTACGATGCCGAAGTTTGGGCCTGCGCCGCGGAGCGCCCAGAAGAGGTCGGGGTGGGACGTCTTGGAGGCGGTTACGATGCTGCCGTTGGAGGTGACGACGCGGAGGGAGATGAGATTGTCGACGCCGAAACCGACCTCGCCGATGAGGTTGCCTGGAGGGTTAGCTGAGGCGGACTGGACGAGGACAAGACGTACCATAGCCACCGCCTAGGTAGGCGCCGAGTGAACCGACGCAGTTGCAGTTGCCGGTCAGGACGAGAGCGCCGGCAGCATCTGCGGCTGCGATTGTGTCGCTGATACTTGCACCACCGCCAATGGTTGCTGTCTTCTTATCCTCCGCGATAGTGACGGCGTTGAGTCCAGCGAGGTTGATCAGCACACCGTCGCTTCCAAGGTTGAAGGTATTTGCCCATGCTACGCCGCCGTTCTGAGCCAGCAACGGAATGTTCTGCTCATTGCAGTACTTGACCTGAGAAGTATAAGTTGGAAGTCTTTATTCTATTCCGTGTACACGTACGACCACAGCGACATCATTCTCCGATGTGACGTTGACCACAACGGACGGATTCGGTGCATTGTAGTCACTCCATCTTGCCTGCAGCTCAACCGACACAGATGAGGACGCCGACACCAGAGCTACAAGGTCTCGCGCTATTGTCGGCGCTTTGATGGTAAGCGCTGCCACTGAGGACAGCGAAGATAAGAATACGATGAGGCCTTTCATCGTGAAGTAAGAGAGATATGACAGTCCTCCACACTGAAGATCTCTCAACTATTTATGACTACTCGCCATCATCAGTGTATGTTCTGCCCGACGAGAGTGCATACGAGTGTTAATAACTGACGTGCAGGGGTTAAGTCGTGACAGATATCCAAAGCCAGTAAGCAACGTGCAACCAGCCGTGCGATTCGTCAGCGGGTACAACTGCAAACGGAAGCTGGACAGGTGCGGTCCAAGATCCGGCAGTGCTGCTAGTAGTGCGTGAATTGCAGGCTATTTGAGGGAAGTCCGCCATTGTCGATACATGCACTCCTGGATCCGCCATCGTCCGGTGTATTCATTCCTCGATCCGTCGATAGAAAGGTCCGAAATGTGGATGTCCTTCCTATCTGGGCATCCATTTAACCCTTGTCAACGACCATGCTTGTACCAGTAAGCCAGCCAATTAGAGTCGCCAAGACGGAGCCTCATGCACGTGGGAGTGCTCGCTCGGCAGGATCATTTATTGCAGACGGAACGTGCCGAGCTGGATATTGAGTGCTCCGGAGGTGATCTACGTCACGGTTGCAGACGGCTTTGTTGGATAGTAAAACAGGAGGCCGTATGTCGCTTGTTGTCGTTTGAAAACCTGTAACAATCACTGACAGTAAGCCGGGACCAGCTAAGGCCCCTTGAAAAGAGAGCAGGGGGTGGGGGGCATAATAGCCACCTCCTGCCTCTACCTCCTTACTAAACCCTCCTCTTAGGGGTACCACTGCTGATGCCGTCATGATTTGTAACTGTCATTGGCCTATACGAGATGTGACAGTCGGCAGTCGTCATCCATTACTCTAGAAAGCCGTCCCTTAAACCATGCGTGATCTACATACGAGAATACAGATCCTACTCCATACAGTCGGGTGCACATCTTCGGACCGAGACTTCCTGAAAACGTCTTTCAGCCTGCCCCAACCGCATGCGCGGTGCGGCCATGTCCATGGTTGAGCCGAGTTCTAGTCGCCCGGAAGCTGCATCTTTACGTTCAAGTCAACGTCTGATGAATGGTGACCGCCTTCAGGATCCCTCGTTCGGCGGGTACCAACGGAATATCGGATGATTGCGAAGTCGCGTCGTTGTGTCGGGTAAGTTCTAACACCTCATCTAGTTCTTGGTACGGCTTACAGGGGCGGCCATAATTGACAGCGAAGCTGCTGTTCTTTGTACCCGTGAGCTTGGATGAACTGTAGGCGGAGCCATTGTGTGTTGTTGCGGGCCGAGGACGAAAGTGGAACCAGATCGGCCGTAAAGTTGGTAGACAGGCGCACACTATAGCTAGAGAGAGCTCAATGTTGGTCCAGAAGAAAACTGGTGCAGTGTAGTAGATGGTATCGTCCGGGTGCTTGATGTATTCTTTGGCAATGGCGTATGTTGCTATCACGCGCGTGACGCTCACAGCGCACACCCTAAACCATTAGTAAGGTTTCTGCGACTGCGAATCTTTTAGACTTACGCTGTCCCGAGCATGAGCATACCAATAACAGCCAGCTTCTTCTTCATGTCGAGCTTGATGCTCAAGACCATGGGTATTGGGAGCACGAGGATGACGAAGTCAGCAAGGACATCTGTGTACTACACGCTATCAGTGAGACTCCTGGAACATGTGCTGTCTGACACATATAGTTGAGCAGATAGTATTCATATGAAGGGAGGCAACCCACTAGGAGAGCCAGAAACATCGGTACAGTGCGTACACAGCTGTTTCCGTAGTACGGCTCGATGAATACTGTGATGGGGTAACATGTGAAGAGATGCGAGATTGTGAAGCTGACGGTCCAGCCGATGACGTATGCGAGAACGACGTAGACAACTGTCCGGAACTTTGGAGTGTCGAATATGTTCTTGTACATGACCAGAATGGAGGATTTCACGAGCCCGAGTCCAACAATCGAGATCATGTTCAGTGCGAACTTCGTCTGTACGCGATCAGTAGGGCCCCTGAACCATCAGGCTCGTAGCATACCTGTTCGAAAAGTATCAGTCCAGCGTCGTTCATGATTTGTGCTCCAGCTGCATTGACTTGATGATGTTGCCCAAGATGTCCATGTATTGCAGCTAAACGCTGGTCAGTGCTGATGAGCTCTCCTTTTACGGGTGCACTTACTTGTAAGCTGGAGTATGCAACAAGTCAACGAGACCAACTTTGATTACTTAGAGGGAACAGAAAATGGTTTATGGGTTGCGACTCACCAGCGCGCCCACGAGGAGGTAATCGTCCAAAGCAAGACGCTTCCCTATGATCTTTGCCCAAGCGCGGAGAGACATGAACGTGAGCGGCAGTATCATGAAAGCCACGGACAGACCGATCATGCCGCCTTTTGTGTAATCTTGCTTCATGCTGCTCGAGTGGTTGGCTATCTCTGAACGTCTTTTCACACTTGGCTCACCTCACACGATGTAGTGCTGCGACCATGAGATGATATACCTAAGGCTGTGGAGGGATACACATATGCCAGCACTGATACATAGATTGCAAACACTCCACTGCACTCTTGAGGTGACAAGGGTTGCAGTCCAAGGCTAGAAAGACTAATCAGGTGCAGACCCCCGAGTTGCATTTTTGAGCATCCCAGTAGGTAGGGTAGGTTGCAGTGCCAAAACATATATTTGGCTATTGCTGGGATGACGCTTGCAGTCGCGAGGTGCAAGGATGCTTGACACAGCCATGAAAGCTCGTAGTGACTGAACAGTGAAGATCCCTCGCGCCAAGCGTATATCATTTTGGTATAGTGTCCGGACAGGATCCGTTTGTGGCCGCTATCCGGGACGAATTCGGTCAGGCTGACTCAATAGAGCAGACGTGCCGGAGTACTATGGCACAGTAGACACCGACGGGGTATTACGCTCAGATTTTCGGCATAACGCCATTTGACCACCCGTATTAAGACCGAGTTGAATCTTGTCTGCGTGTCTCGAGACGGGCCGAGGAGAAGCGATCAACTCCTCGGTGAGAGATCAGAAGGGAAAATGATTGTGATGGCACCTATTGATAGCCTGCACGGCGAACACATCCAGACGATTCTTAAGTCCTGGTTGTATGCTGTAATCCGGGAGTTGCTTTCCTGTCTGTATCACGTCCGAACGCGGCCAATCGGATGCTACCGGCGCCGCTGTGTGCCATGTAGGGGCCTTGCAGCTCCGCTCATTACGCAGACGGGGACCAACGTACGCTGGGTATGATCAGTAGATCTTCGTTGATTGCGGCGTTTGAATCGTACCCTCGTATCAATCGAAGAATTTGTAGGATGCGAGACTTTACAGCGGATATAGAAATGGCACCCGCAGCTGCCCTCACCATTCGCAGGAACTAGATCCTCCGTACTTCTTTTGCATCCCGGCGTGCTGTTAGGTTTTCCAAAGCAAGGGACAGTTGCGATATGTGGGCTCTATCTCATGGATCCGGGCTCCAGAGCGCAAGAATTCAAACATGTGTAAGCCCAGAATGAGTGCCTACAGCAGGTCCGTAGGCTAGTCCGCTTTTCGTGGTCCACAGTGCGGTTGCGAGCGAGCTCTTGCACGGCCATGAACTGAGGAAGATCGTGAGCCTAAATAAGCGCAAAAAGTGATGGAAAAGTGTATAACGTGGTTTATCACCGAGCCGCCAGGTATCACCGAACCACCACCCCTCACCAACTTTTTTAGAGTCACTAACTATTACACAACTATTACGCTTAACCACAACACTGCACTAATACTTACAATTGCTACAATTACTCTTTAGAAGCAGCGCTATTATCTGCATCTAATATTTCTGCAGTGCAGGTGCGCAAATTGTGGCCAGTCTTGCTACAACGTCCGCAGTGCCTCTCTTTGCGCACCTTCTTCCTAGACTGTTCAGATACCTCACTACCACCACCGTCCTTCTTAGCTATTATATCCTGTACCTTACTAACTGTGAGAGCCTCCTCTGTCTAGATATACTTTCTTTTGCGACCACGCTGCGCTGTTAGAGCCTTAATAGCCTTCTTGTCACGGTTTGCGTGTCTCTTGCCTCATAGGCAACCCGCGCCTCACCTTTGGTGAGAGGCGACTCCCTGTTTTGCACTAGCGCTGTTTACAGCCACCTATGTAGATATACCGTTCGTAGCTTCACACAATACAACCTCAGTTCAATCCTCAATTCCTTGCGCACTGCTTGCACTCACTGCAACAGTTATGAGCCTAGCTGCAACCTAGGATTGTTCTCACCTGCTGCTGCAATTGTCACTCTACTTGAGTCGCACGTTGCTATACCGCGTCTACCACAGCGCACCTGTTACCGCGTCCACCCACGACGCACATTGCCTGGATCTCTGCCTGGATCCATTCATACACGACTACAGCCTCTGCAATGGCTGCTGAGTCTGATCCCGCAGTGACGCGTGTCACTGTCATACTCAACACACCTGACGACTGGTTTACCTGGTTGTTCATCCGCCGAGACGTTGCCAACCGCCACGGTCTCTGGCAGTACATCAACCCTGATATAGCGAGGGAGCTGCTCCCTGCGCTGACTGAGGCTGCTGAGCCTCAACTCATAGACTACAAGGCTGGAGCTACCAGGCTCTCTGACCTGACTGCAGATGACCGAGAGTCCTATCAATGGGAATGCGATCGATGGGAGCGCTGCCGCTCTGAATACCACACCCAGAAGAAGGCCTTGGCTGACTTGAACACGGACATCAGCAAGACGATTGCTGTACGCCACATCCACCTAATCAAGGATCACGAGACACCCTACGACCGACTGGTCGCTCTTAAGAAGTTCCTTTGCCCAACTGACGCAACTCGCCGCCGCGAGCTTGCTGACAAGTACAACACTCTCAAGACTGCTCCACGAGCTGCAAAGAAGATCGAGCAATGGCTCACTGACTGGGTATACATCACCGCCCAAGGCAAATCAATCACGCTGCCGGAAACTGACGGCAACCGACCGCAAGAGGACTTTCTGATCGCCTGCAAGGCTCTGGATCAGGAATATGCTACGTCCTGCCTACGCGAGATCTTCAAACATGAAGCGCGTGGCACTACTGCAGAGATCTCATCTCTTGAGACATACGTCGCTGAGATGACCACATACCTACGCCGCACGAAGCCTCAATCTACAGGCCTGGCAGTCTCTGCTGCTGAGCTCAGAATCACGAAGCCAACTGAGACTCAATCAACTAGTCGCGGTCACCGTGACAGTGCACAATCAATTCCTACCTGCGTATGTGGGAAGCAGCATTGGTACACTGACTGCTTCATCCTGAATCCACGCCACCTGGCACGTCTGAAGACCTATCAGCCTGCAGATGAGGCTGTACGCAAGGTAGAGGAAGCGCGGAAGGACTCTAAGATTAACGCGCGCATTAAGACTACTCTTGCGAGATGGTTAACCTGCTAACCTCAGAACACTAGATCACTGCGAGTTAATGACAGCAAGCCACCTGTCAACACTGAAACGTTCGTGATATCAACTGGCCCATTGCTCAAGCCTCTGCACGACAGCCACAACAGCCACAACCGCCACAACAGTCACGACAGGCACAATCAAGTTGACCACAATGAGGAGGTTGTTATTGCTATTGACGCTCACACTGAGCCTACAGGATCTCTTACAACAATGGCTGTCGATGAAATCACTCAGACTGAATTACGCAATTGATGGATTGTTGATCCAGGATCCAATACGCACGTCGTCAACACAGAGGCATGGAAGGGCTGGAGGAGGACGAGTGACAATCCACAACGTCGTTCTATCAACGCTGGCAATACCTGTATCCTCATCACCGCGTGGGGAACGATGGAACTCGTCGTCCGTACACCACATGGACAGCTAAAGCTGGAGCTAACGCACGTCGCGTACGTCGAAGGCTTCCTTACAAGCGTCTTAGGACTCGCACGCTGCCGTACAGAGTCAATCCACTTCAACTCCGGCCGCGACGTCCTCTACATGCGACAGACATTGAACGTTATCGCACAACTTGAATACAATGGAGGACACTGGCTGATTGATGCTGAGCCATCACGCCGACCACTGCTGTCGCTTCTCAACACACCGCTGAGTATGTTTGGGGCATCATATCGCCCGTCGTACGCGCCAAAGCCTGCCAACGTCGTTGATCGACGCGCTGCTCATCAAATTTGGGGCCACCCAGGTTGAAAGGCAGTCGACCAGCTTGAATCAAACGTCACTGGCGTCCAACTGACAGGAGACCACATAGACTGTCTCTGCCAGACCTGCACCGAAGCTCAAATGACTCACATCATCTCCAGACGCCCGGCTGAGAGCCGCGCACAACGACTGTTCTTTCGAATTGCAATAGACTTGATCTACATCATCCCTGTGGGAGAGGAGTGTATCGACGGCAGCAAGTACGCCCTACACTCTATAGACGAGTACTCGAAGTGGCATGAGATCGCCACAATCAAGCGAAAGGATAAGCCAACACTTACTCGTTGGTTCATGGCCTTGATCCGTCAAATCCAACGTGTGTACAACGCGGACGTAGTCGCCATCCAATGCAACAACAAGAAAGGATTTGGCAACGATCTTATCAACACTACAGAAGAGCTGGGCATGCTATACGAGCCAGCCCCAGCTGGCACAAAGGAACCAAATGGGCTTATTGAACGCGCAGGCGGAGTCCTTACGCAGCGAGCTCGCGCTATGCGCATACACGCCAACCTGCCCAAGAACCTATCACAGGAGATGTATCGCACCGCCGCGTACATCCTCAATCGTACGCCAACTGAAGCACTAGGCTGGAAGACGCCGTACGAGGTTGTATGGGGACGAAAGCCACTCGTCGCTCATATGAGGCCTATTGGCTGTCGCGCCTATGTCTACAACCGCGACCTGAGAGCTGCCGACAAGCTTGAATCGCGTACTCTCATCAGCCACCTTGTTGGCTACCAAGGCACTAATATCTTCCGCATATGGCTGCCTACAAAAGACACTGTTATTGTCACACGCGACGTCGTATTCGAACCTACGCTATTCTTTGATAGAATAGATGGCTACGCCTCTACACCAGTGATCAAGGAGGTGATCGAGCTACTCGAATATCCAGAGATGCCGCAGGATGATGATGTCAGCATCGACGACCTGCTGACCGCGCGCCAACGCAGCCGCCAAACAACACCTGTGACCTCAGCTCCGACAGCTGGAGGCTCCCAGTTGGGGGGTGAGATGGCTGACGACGCACTCGAATCTGACGACACACTGCTAACCTCTACATTACCTGAGGAGGACACAATACACATGGTTCCTAAGGGCTACCGCTGACAAGGCGAGAAAGCGCCACGGGACATTAATCTTGATCTAACTAACACAAACCTGATTGTCTTGGGCAAGCGCAATTGAAAGCTAAGGGATCTGAACAACTTTGCAGTACAGATCTACGCAGCGAGGATAGGACCTGAGCCTCTTGTTGATTACCTGCGAGCGTTCTTAACCAAGATCCTCTCTAACAGAGCCTTAGCCAGCGCAGATGAAGTACCACGAATCCATCAGTCACAGCTGCCGCCTCTGCCAAAGTCAGAAAACTGTCTTGATACACACATGTTCGGCAATTAATTCCAACGTGCTATGGAGATTGAATGGCGAGATCTACGCGCCAAAGGCGTCTTTAGACAGACAGAGCAATCAAAGGCTACTATAGATAGTAAGGTACTGCTGCTAATATAGGTCTTTACTTACAAGACAGATAAAGATGGATATCTCTCACAGTTTAAGGCTCGACTTGTTGTCTAAGGAGACCTCTAAGCTCCAATAGACAACACATACGCTGCTACACTTGCTATCCGCAACTTTCGCGCTCTTATTGCAATCGCTAATTACTTTAATCTTGAACTAAAGCAGTACAACGTCCCTACTGCCTTCTTGAACGCAAAAACCAACCGCAAGCTATATGCTGAAACGCCTGAGGCCTTCCGCCATACCGAAGGCGAGATCATGCTGGTGCTCCGCGCCCTGTACGGCCTGAAGGAGTCACCAATCCTATGGTACAATGAGCTACGTCAACAGCTTGTAAAACTAGGCCTAAAGCCAGTTAACGGCTTCCCATGCCTATATACAAGCTGCTAGCTTATCATATTTGTCTACATTGACGACATTGTTATGGCGTTTCATCAATTAAACGCCTATCACCACTAGTCCTTTGAGAAGGATCTAGTAGACCTATACAATATTAAAGCAATAGGAGACCTTACCTGGTTTCTTGGTATCCACATTGTCCGCGACTGAGCTCTGCACAAGACCTGGCTAGTCCAAGACGCTTTTATTGACAAGGTGTGCGCTTGATTTAGCATTGAGGCTGTGGGCAAGGCTCCAGACGTCCCACTGACGGAGAACTAGCTGCCACAGTCTACTGAGGAGACTGATACTGCTTGTACGAAGCTCTACCAGCAGCTTGTTGGTTCTCTTGCATACATCGCTGTCTGGGGTAGACCTGACGTCGCCCGAACGCACGTTGTCTTTGCCTGCCACCTCATCAACCCAGGACAGTCTCACATCTCAAAGATCCGCCAGACCTGGCGCTACCTGCTCAGCACGAAGGCTCTCGCCCTTGAAGCTTCTGCCAGCGCGCACGACATGGCTGAGTATCTCACTAACGATCCTACATACCGCGATCCTCTCTTCTTTGGATCATCTAATGCCTCGTACGCTGACGAGCCTGAGACTCGCTAGAGCTCTTAGGGATACGCCTTCAAATTTAGAGGACTTATAATTAACTAGAAATTAACTGTCTAGCGCACAGTCACAAAATTAACCACAGAGTCTGAATTGCTCTTGCTCTCCCTCGCAGCCTTGCAGATAGAAGAGTGGATGCGTTTCTTTGCTGGCATCAACCTCACGCTTAACTATATACCTATAATCTAGTGCAACAACTAGCAGACTGTCTGTATTGTCACAAAGGAGCATAACAAGCTTCACACAAAAGTTAAACACGTTAATATCTATTAGCTCTAGATCTAACAGGAGGTCACTGCCTCACGTATTAATGTTAAATAGGTACCTACTAATTACATGCCTGCTGACAGACTCACGAAGATTCTACCTAAGCAGAAGTTTGCTGAGTTTATCTGCCAACTTAGTCTTGTTAACATTACTAAGCGCCTAAAGGGCCTACGTCAGGCTGACAACAATAACATTGATGCTATCTATCACCTACTAAATCAACACTAATTAGCTATTGTTAACTCCCTGCTGTTAAGCCTATGGTAGCTAGGGGGTGTGTCATGGTTTGCGTGTCTCTTGCCTCATAGGCAACCCGCGCCTCACCTTTGGTGAGAGGCAACTCCCTGTTTTGCACTAGCGCTGTTTACAGCCACCTATGTAGATATACCATTTGTAGCTTCACACAATACAACCTCAGTTCAATCCTCAATTCCTTGCGCACTGCTTGCACTCACTGCGACACTTCTTTATGCTATCTATTTCCCTTCTCTACAACACGTTGGCATAGTCTATCTGCGCAACCCCTCTAGCAAGCAAGTCAAGTGATTTTATAATAGGAGACAGGGGCGAATCTCTGTGCAATCGCATGCGCTCATAGATATACAACGTTTGTGACTTAACCTCCTTTGCGCTGGTTAGTGTTTTAGATTCCTATAGGGTAGTCTCTAGTAGTGGTGGTGTTGGCGTGCGAAGGACCACATCAAGCTTTAATAGCACTTACTCTAGGTTAAAAGGAACTAGTCCTGCGCCTCTAAAGCCTCTGTAGATATTGTCTTTTATAATAGCCTTGTAATAGGCTGTCTAGAAGCTAGTAAGGAAGAACTCTTTCTTAATTTATATCTTTAAGTATTATAACTAGGCGTTAACCTTAATTAAGTACGCCCTCTTTAAGGGGCTAAAACAGGCTACGTTAAGCAGCTGCAATAGGTGCAATAAGTGTAGGGGCATACACAAGGTAATAATCTTGTATTCTGCGCAGTATTCCTTAAACTCTGCAGAGTTGTAGCTCTTATAGCTATTAATAATAAGCAGATAGTAGGCGCTAATAGTACACTCTTTTGTAGACACATTAAAGTGCTTTAACTACTCTAGACTAAGCTTATTTATTATCTAGCTGTTCTTACTAGTTGTAATTACCTAATTACAAGGCAGATTAGGGTACTAGGTTGTAATTAGGACCTTGCCTTAGAAGATAATAAAGGGTGGGATAGCCTAGCTAGCAGCGCAGACACTGATGATGATTGTGACCTACTCCTAATTGCTAGGCTGGATATTCTTAGGGTTAGATTACTTCTCTAAGCCTGTAAACACTATCTTAGACCTAATTATGCCTATTATAAACCTAGTCTTATTAAAGTTGTAGGTATCTCTATCTAGGATTCTGTACTTCTCCTTTGTATTCCTAACTAGCTTAAACTAGGGCGTTATAACACGTGTATCTTTATTTAGGGCTTGTTAATAATTGTATAGTTGGCTATGTTAAAGCTTAATTTATTAGGTACGTGTGTTAAACCTATTTACCTAGAGCTTGCTAACAGGTCCTTCACTACGTGCAGCAAGCAGATTATTAGCTATATCTTGCACTATAGTCTTTGTTGCGCCTATTCCTTGCCTGTCTAGCTCAAGTATATAGTTAACTATTGCCTCCTCTTCTACCTTTGTTAGCTTCTTTAAATTAGCCTTGCAATTGCGTTGTGCAAGCCCTCCTGCGCGTTAGTCTCTTAATATTAATTAGGGAACACTAAAGGCCTTAGACACGTGATTTATACTGTTAGGCACAGTAGCTTTTGTAGCTTAGATAGCAAGGTATAGTGTACCTTTGTTATAGGGTAATTGCGCGTTGTGTTGTGATGGCATTGTAATAATTATTGTAATAGTCGCAAAATTGGCGAGGGGTGGCGGTTTGGTGATACCTGGCGGCTCGGTGATAAACCACGTTACCATAACGTACTTTACAAGCGAGCGACGCGTACAAGCGAGCGACGCGCCCCACCAACTTTGCCTGCCTCTTCCATCTCAACGTATAATGGCTCCACGCAACGTTACTCAATTGCCTTTAAATGAAGCAGATATTTAGCTTGCTATCTTATCTATCAACACTAAACAGATCTAGGGCAATTGTCCTGCTGCCACAATCTACAACGTTCCTGAAGCAACGCTCCGCCACTGACGCGCTGGCAGGCCCTCACGACGCGATTGCCAGCCCAACTCAAAGAAGCTTACCCAGCGCGAGGAGGAGGTGATCACAAGCTATATACTGGATCTAGATCAACGTGGATTTGCGCCTACGTACGCAGCTGTACGTGATATGGCTGATAAGCTGCTAGCTGCGCGCAGCGCAGGTCACGTCGGCGTCCACTGGCCACGCAACTTTGTCAAGCGTACAGACTCTCTCACAACGCGTTTCAACAGAGCGTACAACAGGCAGAGAGCTCTATGCAAGGACCCTGTTCTTATCCAAGACTGGTTCAGGCTCGTGGAGCAGACAAAGGCCAAGTACAGCATCTGTGATAAGGACGTCTATAACTTTGATAAGGCTGGCTTTATGATGGGCAAGATCACAACTTAGCTTGTTGTGACTAGATTAGAGAGGAGAGGCCGGCCAAAGGCTGTTCAGCCTGGTAATCGCGAGTGGGTAACAGCTATCGCTGCGATCAACGCTGCTGGCT
>NW_022984793.1:252146-278736 GCF_010094145.1 Didymella exigua CBS 183.55
CGCGCTGCACGAGGTGCAGAGAGACTGGCCACAACTCACGTACGTGCAAAAAGGACTCTATAGATACTTCTTAATCTGCTATATAAATATCTATATATAACTATATATCGTGGTTGAGTTATACGCTCAAGAAGGCAGGCAAAGTTGGTGGGGCGCGTCGCTCGCTTGTACGCGTCGCTCGCTTGTACCGGTAAAGTACGTTAGTGTGTTTGTGAAGTCGAAGGGAAGTAGATCACGTCATGCGCGCTCAGCGCACACAACTAAACAATGATTAAAGAGAGGTCGAACCCTACTGTAACAACACGTATCAGCAATAAAAAGTGTTGTGCAAGATGTACGATACAGCAGCCTGGGTACATAAGCTTAGGCTGACATCCCAAGCGTGCAAAAGCAGAGTCCACCACACGAAAGGCGCGGGCTGTGTCCGCCCGTCATGGTATTATGGCTCGGTGTAGACTCTGCACAGTCTTGCATGTTCCAATGCTGTTGCAGACTCCACTTGGCGTAAGGATAGGTGTACTTGGAGTGGTCGTTGGCGTTGCAGTCTGGTAAACGAAGGGCGACGAGCACACCCACTAGGTCAAGGATGAACGGATAGACTCAGATGGAGGTTCCAATTTCTGTCTTTCTGAATAAATCACTTCATCGAGAGTGCTCCGTCTAATCAATGTTCTAGTGTCCCAAAAGTTTCCCTCCCTCGAATTAACTGACAACTGTGCCCTTGACGTCGGAGCAGCCGACATCCTGAAGAAGCCGACTTATGCTCGCGCAACACGTCGAAGGCTCTCACGCTAATCACTGGTGTCTACATCCCCTAACCGTGAATCTGGGCCATCAAAGCCGTAGAGTCAGTTGCGAGCTGGTTGACTTGGATCTGGGAACTGCACGCAAAGAGAGCGTACGAGCCAGCATGATCTGGAGTGAGGTTTTCGCGAGATTTTCGGATACATAGTCGGCGTCGAGGAGAATCCAGTGGGGTTTAGAAGTGTGCGAGGCTGCACAATAATGTGCATGTGGCGTGGAAGCAATCGGGAAGCACTGGCGGCCTAGACGTGTATAAATGCACAATCCTGCAATTCTCCTCAAGTCCTCGTTCTCCATGATCCTTCAAAGCTCCAGTCGATAAAGCATCGCATCCAGATCACTCTCATAATGCGCCTCAGTCCCCACAGAGCCGAGCTTCTCATACAACCTCCTCGCTACCGTCGTACTTTCCAGTATATCGGGCAGCAACTCTTTGTACCCCAATTCCCGCGCTTTTGCAATCGAGATGTCCATCAGCATCTTACTCACTCCCAGCCCTCGCGGTTCCTACGTCAGATACAGGCGCTTGAGCTCGCCGCTGAGTGAGGGGGCAAAGGCGCGTAGACTCATGCAGCCTATGATCTTCTCCTTTGCAGGTGTATGTTCAGTTGCAGGTACTTTAATACTTGCTAGCCACAAAGCGCCGTTCTGCTCTGCTGCGTACTTTCCGGGCAGGCTGGCGATTTTGTGCTCGAAAACCTGGAAGTCGAGTTTCACAGCTGCAAATTCCAGGACCAACTTTTCGTAGGCTAGCAAGAGCGTGCTTACATTTTTGGCGACTTCTGAGAATGTTACTGATCGGAATTTGACGGTGGATGGAGGGGGTTGTAGTCATGTCGTGGCCTGCGGTCTGGTTCGTGAAACACGTTGCGTGTCTGAATTCGTAGGGCGTTGTCGCAGCGTCCGATCCAAAGTCGCGAACGATGTTGTCTTCCGCTGACTGCAGTAGTGTATGACAACGCCGCGGTAATACATTCTGCAGAAATACTACGGTGTAGATTACGCCTGGCCCTATTCTCGAGTGGCGTTGAAAACTGATTGGCATTCCGTTGCGGTCCTGAGGTTTCACCGCACGCCCATCAGGACTCAACGCCGATCTCGGCCAGTACTTACTGAAATAGCCTTGGTCCTGGAGCTCCATGGTTTTCGGGAGAATGAAAATTTGATCATTCAGGATCTTTAGTCTCACCTTACTCTGAAGTAGTAGTTATAAGATACTCAATTTGCGCCGTGTTCATCAGTAGCATCGATCAGCTAGAGGTCCTGTGGTGTAAGTTTATCACCACCGCTACACAATACGACCAGTTTCTGACACCCATCTAGCTAGTGGTAGTAAGTTAATTTGTTTTCTCCCCATACCTGTCAGCGGTATTAACAAATCTCCCAGTGATTCTCGCTTAGGGTAACTAAGCTTTCTTGCGAGAGGCCCCGCGTTCGAGTCGCGGCAGGACCCATTTTTTGCGCCCGAGAAGGCCCCGCTGCGCAGCAATGTTGTCGCAGTTTGCCTAGGTTCCTCTTTGTTTTGAATCGAAGAGTGAAGTATAAAAGTCAAAGGTATAGTTGTCTGCGATAATATGCTGTATAAGATAGGTAGAACCTGCTCCGCAAAGACGAGCGAGCTAGGACTGCGCAAGTGTGCAAATCCAATGCACAGTATATACCAAAGTACCCTTTATAGCTACCAGGAACGAAGGGCCATAGTTAGAACTGTTGCACGTATGGGCGTATGTGCCGGTACTATGCATTGGTGCAGGTTTAGACTTTTTCGGTCGGTCTCAGCGTGCAAATCGAACTATAGAAATGGCGGCTGTCAAGAAGCAAAGATGAATCGCTACATGTTGGCTAGACGTAGACGATAATGTAGAGTTGGCCAAAGGTATGTTCGAACGCACTGCATACACGCAACGAACCATTTCGTGAGCATGCGGCACGAAGCCATCTAACCTGTATTTGGTGTAAGGTCTAAACCTGTTCGTGATCAAAGGACGTATAGTCTGCAAGGTTTCGAGTGTTGCGGTAATTTGACTTCAGAACAAGGTCATTCACCCAAAGACGCGCAATGCACGGGTGAAGGCTGCACGCCGCAGCTTTTGGACGTGCCCCTTTGCAGCCAATCAGCGATCGTTGATAAGAGTGCAGTCGACACCGATCATGCTGCCAAAACAAGATGGTCGACACTCACAGATGTAGCATGTCGAGATCGCAATCAGGTACATGTTTAATTCGAATTCCGGAGGGGATTGCTCCATGTTCGTGCACGCGTGGAGTTTGACGAGCACGTTGGCGAAGGATCATCAAACGTGCATCCCGAAGTGTCGATCCCAGTTGCGTTATCACCAATAAATTGATACCACAGACGTTCACCCTGACTCAATAAGTAAGTACATCTAAGATCTCAGTCGAACGTGACGTCGCAAAAATCTTGGCCTCACCAAAACGCATTGTCAACCTCGGGCGAGGCTGCAGGCGTCTTTGTCCGTTTCAATATCGTGGCGTGGGGTGTCGAGCCGCTGAGCGTTTCGAGTACTTGCTGTGCAGTAGTGAACAGTTTCTGCGGCTACCGGCAGCTCTAAGACACGCCGCTGTGAGCAAATCCTGTTCGAGAGCTCATCTTTCTCTGAGCATCCAGACCCGATTGTTTCGAGGTCTTGGATGGTGCCGAGCTATGCGGCGCCGCCGGACATTTTGTGGGATCCCGGCGTCGAATTGTCGTCATCGCTCCTCGCGCGCCAGGCAAGAGTCTGCATGAGGCCGGCGGATCTCACAATAACAAACATCGTCGCTCGTTCTGTCCTTGCTGCTCGCACGTGTTGGAGGCTGTCAGTGCTTTGGTGGCTCCACCTTCTGGCCTTCACACTGTCCACCCCGTGCCCTGTTGACGATCTGTCGCTCGTTCTTTGAGGCTCCATTCGCTGCTTGGCAATTGCGTCGCCCACTGCCCCAGGTGCAATTAGCACTCAACATTTCTCCCCGGCTCCCGTTTGCAGTCCTTGCACACCCACCACACGCCAGAACTCCATTGTAGCCATTCAGACTCCGCCTGTCGCTTCCATTTCGACCGTAGCTACCGCCGACTCATCGAGAGAGGAGCGTGACAGCGACGTGCCTGCGCACTGGAACTGGCAGTCACGATTCGCGGCAGGAACCACGCGGAACCACGTTGTGCGCCCTCTTTAAATGCGCCAGTCTCCGCCATCAGGGCGAAAAGCTGGACGCGACCGCACCGTCTCTACCCCCGAAATTTTGGCCGCACAACCCCCGGACCATGGCAACGTGGTGAACGAGCGGTCTGAAGACACAGCACCAGGAGCACCACATTGGAAGGAAGCGAAGAGGAGGAGCGAAGAGGGGCGTGCGCCAATCCAGCGACCTGCAACAACACGTCGTCAACCCAGCACCTCCGCAACCGCCGCACCCAGCACCGCCATGTCGAGCGAGAAGGCACGCCCTACTGCGGCACCGCCCGCAAAGGATATCACATCAGACAGCATGGTAGAGGGACAGAACAGCGGGTGGAGGCTGCGCCTGCGCAATCCCTGGGCATGCTCGCTGTACACACTGATCATCACGGTGCTGGGCTTCACTGCGCTGTTTCTTATGACGCAGTCGTTCCTGACGCGCCAGTTGGACACCAAAGGCTGCGAGATGTCGTACATGCGGCCCATTTTCCACAAGTTCGACGACTTCGACACCGAACATACGCGTTTTGCTAGCAAGTACTCGTTATACTTGTATCGAGAAGGCGGCATTGATGAAGACAGCAGAGTATGTGTCAGCGACCAACGTGAAGAGTGCAGGCTAATCGGGCGCAGGTCAAGGGAGTGCCGGTCCTCTTCATACCCGGAAATGCCGGCAGCTACAAGCAAGTGCGGCCGCTTGGAGCTGAGGCAGCATACCACTACCACAACGCTCTGAGACACGACGAGGTCGCCAACAGAGCCGGCAAGAGACCGCTCGACTTCTTCACGGTCGACTTCAACGAGGATTTCACAGCATTCCACGGTCAGACATTGCTTGATCAGGCCGAATATCTCAATGACGCTATCACATTCATCCTATCTCTATACCACACCCCGGGACGCTCTGCGCGCGACACGAATCTGCCTGACCCCACTTCAGTCGTCATACTTGGACACTCAATGGGTGGCATGGTAGCTCGGACTATGCTCACAATGCCCAATTACCAGTCCAACTCGATCAACACCATAGTCACGCTCGCAGCGCCGCATGCAAGGCCACCTGTGTCATTCGACGGAGACATTGTCCGACTCTACAAGGGCGTAAACGACTACTGGCGCCACGCCTACTCGCAAAAGTGGGCGATCGACAACCCATTGTGGCACGTTACCCTGATTTCAATCGCCGGTGGGGGTCTTGACACTGTAGTGTCTTCGGACTATGCTAGCATAGCGTCTCTGGTCCCAGAAACTCATGGCTTCACAGTCTTCACTTCATCGATGCCCCATGTATGGACTGGTATGGACCACTTAGCCATCACATGGTGTGACCAAGAGAGGAAGAGCGTAGTGCGCGCGCTGTACGACGTGATCGATGCCTCGAGAGCAACTCAGACTGTGCCCCGTGCCGAACGTATGCGCGGGTTCAAGAAACAGTTTCTTACGGGCTTGGAGGACATTGCTGAGAAGACGCTGCCGTACAAAGAGGCGAAAACTCTCCTCACTTTGGAAAAAGACAGTGCAGTTATCTCACAGGGGGAGAAGTTGGTGCTGCGAAGCCTGGGCAAGTCACAGCAGAAGCCAAAAGCCTACTTGCTTCCTGTGCCATCTCAGGACGATCACTATCAGAAGCAGTTCACGCTTTTGACAAACGAGAAGCTGGACGCACCTGGTGAGAACGGCAGGCTCGAGGTCTTGTTCTGCAGCGTCCACGCACACCAGACAGGGCAGTCGGCCGCGCTCTTCTCGATGAATATGGATCTTTCCGGTGACAGCTCTGGTGCTACTCGACTGGCATGCAAGAACGCCGCATCAGACGTCATTCCGCTACCAGAGTCCACACGCCAGTCGACAACCCCCTTTAGTACCGATCAACATCCCTTTTCGTACCTGCAATATGATCTTAAAGACCTGTCAGAGCAGCAATTTGTTGCTGTTGTTGACAAGTCTGGCGAACGTAGCACTGGCTGGGTGGTTGCTGAGTTCAGCAACACGTCTGACTCCGTGTACAAGGTTGACATGGGTCTGCAACGCCTTCTGACCACCGGCTTGAACTTCAGGCTCTCAGCTCGCCGACCTTTAACAATGGACATTAAGGTGCCAGCTTTGCATTCGGCTTTGTTGGCGTACAATGTTCACATTGGGAAGCAATCGTGCGACCGCGGAGAGCTATTTGCACCGTTGCTGCGACAATACATCACTGATGTTCAGGAAAGCAAGTTCTTCGTCAACGTCAAAGACGCAAACCTTAACCTGCATGGTGTCTCACCATACATGCCACCCACTCTGTTTCCTAAACAGACAACGAGCGGATTGTCGCTGCAGATCTGGTCTGACTCAACCTGCGACAGCACTGTGGAGGTGAATCTGAGAGTTGACATCCTCGGAAGCATGGGTAAGCTCTGGATGCGCTACCGAATTGTGTTTGCTGCGTTTCCTCTGTTGATTGTTGCATTGGTCATCCGTCAACAATTCAGGGTCTATGACGAGACAGGCGTCTTCATGAGCTTTTCCAATGGCTTTAACGAATGCCTTCGCACGTCCCTGCCACTCGCCATGGCCGCTCTGACCTTCCTGTCGATCGCTTTGGCTGGCGCACGTAACGAGAGCTTCAGGCACTGGCCGCTGCACGCTGTAGCTAGCAACACCACCGCACTGTTGGATGACGCGAGTCACGAGCTCCTTCTCGGAACGGACGACGCTTTCTTCTGGTTCTTGGTGCCTCTCTTCGGTCTCATGTGCATTGGCATCTGCGTTGCTCTGAACTACGTCGCGCTCCTTCTCACGTACATTCTGGCCACAGTGTACGTCCTAGTCAACTCATCAGCTCTTCGAAATGAGGAAGGACAAATAACCCCAGGAGCGTTTGCTGTCACCTCGACTCAACAGCGTACTATTACGACAGTGGTCTTACTCACGCTTGTATCGACGGTCATACCCTACCATTTCGCCTACATGGTGCTCTGCTTGGTTCAGCTTGCCACTTGCATTCGGGGATTCAGACTGGCGAAGGAGACTTGTCTCGATATGAACTACAACTTCTACAACTACGCGCACTCTATCCTCATCTTGATGATTTGGATCTTGCCGATTAATCTTCCGGTCCTTGTGGTCTGGGTAAGAAACCTCGCCGTCCATTGGTGGACGCCATTCTCATCACATCACAACATCCTCTCGATTATGCCGTTCATCTTCCTGGTCGAAACCCTCAGTACTGGTCGCATGGTCCCCCGCGTGCAGTCACGCTACTCCTTCCTCACTAACATCTTCCTGTTCTCAATCGCCGCATACGCTGCCGTCTACGGTGTCACCTACGCTTATGTGCTTCACCATCTCGCCAACATACTCTGTGCTTGGCTGGTTGCTATACACTTCGATATGCAAGACATTACTGCCAAGAAAGCATTCGGCATGTTCAAGGCAGGGACACAGCAGCTGAACCCCGACACAAAGAAACGACCATAATGGCGCACAGTATTTTCTTGCATTTCTTCTTTCACGCATTGTTGCTACTGCGATTACCCCGCGCATCACTGCGCACTGTTTGGATATTGTCGTTCAAAGGCGTTAAATCCCGTCAGCATTTTCACAGCCATAGAATTTTCTTATCGGCATCTGGAAGCCTTCAGGCGATGTTGGATTTGAGGTATTGCATGTTGGCGTTCTGCATATTCATTAACGGCGCACACTGCTTGGGGGAATGTAATGGGCCATGAAGCCTGGGCACGACGCATCTAAGCGTAGAACGCATGAGTGGCAGCTGTGCACAGCTGTGAGATCTATTGTCTAATGAAAGGCTTATACTTCCATCGCGTTTCACGCTCTTGCACACTTCGCCGTAAACTATTGTGCGATCGAGTCATGTGGCTTGGGTCTCGCCTTCTTGAAGGGCAGGTGCGCGACTTTCTTGTCGATGCTAACGCTGTTTACATACTCACAGCTCACTAAAAGACTAGCTGCTGGCTGTAACCTAAGCTGTGCCATCAGTCCGCGGGCGGCAAGGATTAAACAGTATATGATAGTACTCACTAGTGATGGTTCTGCATCTGGTTGCATCAAAGTTCACGCCGACTGCCTCCAGCCCTCAGTTAAAAATGCCACTCTCTTCTTCACTCCACTTTGGCTCAAGATGGACTGGTGCTCAACTCAGGAAGCATTGCTACGTTCGATTGTTATAGGCAGTGCCAGCTCCTCAATACGCTCAACATCCACCCAGCGCAGCTTCGCCGCCTTATAGACGTCATCGAAACGTATCTTCTTCGTAGCCCACGGCTTTGGGAGTCCCATAGTGAAGACCGCAGCCACATCTAGCTTTGAGGTTTCCATGACGACCCACGAGATACGGCTGATGATATAAACCCCCAGTGGGTCGCTTCGGCGTAGCAGATACACGTCGCTCGAAATTATGGGCTTCGTTCAGAATATGCTGCGCGTTCTACGGCTGCAGCTGTTCGTGCTGGAACTTCTCTGGCTCTGCCTCGCGGACAGCTTCCCCTGAGCCCGAGCTGTTACAGACTGCAGAGGGCTGACTGTCTGATCCAAGAGGAGATTTGTATACTTCCAAGCAGTGTTGACATCGCTGAACTCGTCGACCCTGGCGGTGCGCATCTTCTCTCGTTTATTCTTCCAGATTTAACGGCGCTCTTAGCGAAGAAGGTAATCGCGCGAGGCGAACTAATCTGTCCCGTCTTTTTCGGAAGTGAAGGGATGCACACCGAGCTCCAGTAGATGCTGCGTTGCTCTTGACATGTGTCGATTGCGGTAGATTGCTTGATTATCGGTGTACTATTTGTTGCAGATCTTGTGCACTTTGAGTTTGAGCTCGCAGTCAAGAACCAGCATCGCCCGGGGCCTAAGAGATGTTTCGATATCGTTCCGCTGCTCAGTATTGACAGCTGGAGTGTCTGGTTCGAAGTCAGAATCTCAGTCGTCAAGACAGAAGAAAAAATTAGCGAGGTTGGTAGAACAAAGGGAGGAGGAGAAAACGGAGGAAGAGACGGTGATACTGGTGGGTTGTGGAGCTTGCGCTGGTTTCGAATGGCGTTTTGTTTGGCGTATTGCAAGCGCTAACCCAGCTCCAGGACACAATACCTTCGGGTAGAAAGTAGACTTCGTAAACGAATTGACCCTACGTTAAGAGGTTTTGTGAGGATAGATATATACACCGAACACTCATTGTGAGTAACACTGTTCTTAAATCCTTCAGTTCAGATCGTATCCCAAACCACCAGCAGAGGCCTGAGTATTCACTAGATTGCACGGCTTACATAGTGTAATCATTTTCAGACCATACATGACAACAGGAAACCTAAAAGACTTTGAGCATGACATGTTGGATAAAAACCAGCCAGAATCAGTCTAAGCTGTAGTGAGTTGCGCATTAGAATATTCACTGTCCGCTACCAGCAGGTGACACTGTTCATCAACACTACTTATATCGTACTATAACAGGTTTACCTTCTTCTGACCCTGAATTACAACGACTGTATTTCCTCTGAACTAAAACAAACGTACAGCTTCCGCTCCTCAATATTCCCTAGCTTTGCTGCTCAGCAATCTGAGCCATGCCATTGTCCTTCACCCAACTCCGCAAATTGCGTGAGTGCCACGAGTACAGGTACGTGCTAAATGCCAACTACTCACTTCGAAATTCGATTCTAGACGAGCAGACAATCGACTCTGTGGTCAAAACCGCGGACTTGGCCATATGTCTAGCTGTGGTCAACGATGAGGACGAGGGTGAAGAGGACGGGCTGTCGTTCTTCAAGCGCCTGCGAATATGCGATGAGGAGAAACGCGTATAATGATCGGACGAGATAGGAGAACCTAGTAAGAAGCGGAAACGCACGATCGCGGGCACATGGGATAGAATTAGTCAGTCCTCGAGAAAGCAGATATTGCTTCTATAATATCGGATTGGGCACTCTAACAGTAGCTTGAGCCGGTTTCTACCATTGTCGTGTTGAAAGAAGCGATCACTATGAAGTGGTTTTGAGCTAATATGGATATGTGTAACAGTTGAGAGGAGAAGCAGATCACATGTTGTTGGCGGTGGTCTAGTGCTGCTTCCTCATGTTGTTGAGCACCTCTTACCTCAGCTGCATCACAAACACGTCATCAAAACAGACCACGCAGCGAGCCTTGGAGAGCAAAGATACAAGCAGAACAACAACAGAGAACAATACAACACAGTTGTCATATACATTTGCCCTTGATACCGCAACAATATGTAATATAGAACGCGAAAAAGTTTACTTGGCAACCCATAACAGAAAACTCTGCAGTTTCCCCGAATACCTTCCGCATCATCTTCCACCTTTACTCAACAACACTCCTCGTCAACCACCGGATCAGCCTCATCTTCCAGCTCATATGTTTGACACGTACCAGGGATAGACCTAGTCCTTCGCGCTTCCTCTACCCACTCTAAGACATGATGCTTACATCTCTGTCGACTTCCGTCTTTGCCGTAGGCTCTACTACCTCAAAAACTCCTTTGTTGGAGCTCTGCTGCTCAACATAGGAGATCATCTTGAGCCTGCGAAGATTTATATTGTGAAGATCAACGCGCCTCTTCGCTTCGCCGATATTGTGACCAGTGATGAGAATCAACGTGAAGAAAGACTCGATGACACTGGGCGGGATGTTGCAAAGAAGTTGACCAGTCTCTGTCCATCGCATGGCCGAAGCACCAACGATAAGCCCAAGGATCAGGACCACTCCGCTTACGACCATCCACTGATAGGAGCAGAAGTAGCCAACTCGGACGGAGATACGGTATGAAAGCGACTGTGTAGTGACTTGTTCCTCATCTAGTGACTCAACTCCGACGACCGCCAGGGTGTTGTGATCCTCCCTATTGACCTCAATGAACTGCTCGTCTTCATAGTCTCCCAGAACCTGGAAGATATTTCGTAGCACAAAGCCGTCGTTCAGACCAACCAGTCCAGCATATGTGCCCATCAGGAGCCACCAGCTTGAATCGAAGTGCAGCGCAGGACCGCAAATGATCCAGATGATGATGACGAGTACCAGGATTACAACACCGGCGAGTGTCCCAACCAAGTCGGCATAGTAATCAATCGCGCGCTGAACGCCGCTTCGCTTTCGCTCGGGTAGGACGATCATCGGGTTCTCGACCCGGTCGCCGGACAATTCTCGAAGATGGAGCTCAAGAGCTGCGTCAGCTTTCCAGATTGACTTTAGACATTCTGCAGTGTAGCGACTGTGTCGTTCGTGAGTGTTCGCAAGGAACGCTAAGAGAAGGACCATGAGCGCGGAGGTCGCCGAATTGATGTAAAGCTGCCAGGTGCTCGACCATCCGCAATAGTGCCCGAAGCCCAGCCAGATGAAGATGCAACACCAGAAGCCTACGGCCGTACCGATGTGACCGAGGGAAGAGGATGCAGCGCTGGATAGTCTTGTCAATCGGTCCTCTCGTGGGAGTTGGTCCGCCTTCTCGTTCGATGGAAGGGCTTGGAATTGCGCAGCATCAACTCGAGTCAATTGTCCCTTTTCAACAAGATATCCGAGCATACGTTTATGGCTACTGGCCCGAGAGCGCAAGGAGCCAGCGACCATAAGCAGATTGTCGTGTTGGTTGAATTGCTGGCGCATCAAGAAGGCGTCGAAGACCAGGTTGATGATTGCCTGCGCATCCGATATCACGATCTTGTACGAGTCGGTTGTGCCAAAGGGGATGCCGAGAAAAGCCCAAACAAGCAAACCGATGAGGATGGCGACATAGGTGAACTCGGAGCCGGAGATCACCACGACGCGATCCAGCCAACGATCGAGACGCCTTGACTTGACCAGAGAAACGTAAGTCTCTGGGGTCTCGGTAGACGTATCCTGATTCTCGGACAAGAACGGAGTGACTTTCTCATTGTGTGCGACATGCGTGGGTACGGAGAACTGGAGCTCGGTGCGGGCGCCTGGGCTGCAAAGCCACCGAATCACTGGGTTAGGCATGTCGAACTGGGTGAGGATTGGCAAGAATGGACATTCGGGTTACTATAATTAGTCAGTCACACTCTGGCAACATCTTCATCGCTCTCACCATGCGTCTCAAGGAGGGTGGGTCAGGTTTGGACTCTCGCGTGAGAACAGCCCGCGCTTGGCTGCCAGATCGTTGGGAGTGATATTAGCCAGCTTTGTGTTTATTGAACCGCAAACGTGCGATACGAGATCAGGGTTGATTAATGGGTGAGAAGTGCGTGTCGATGTGTTTCTTGATTGCTTTGCGAGAGTGCACATGAAGTCCACTCCTATATAGAAGAGGAGAAAGGTGGGTGTGCTAATTATGCTGCTGAGCCGATTGTTTTAATGCCTCAGTGCTGCACCTCAGGTGAATGAAAGGCGGAACCTTCTTCAGAACGTCTGATTGGCACATGTGCCTCGTGTTCTCTGTTCCGCGCCCGCAGGTGTCAGACACGCCTCTCGAAGTGAGCCTTGTGGAGCAAGGTCCTAGCGTTGGGTACCTAGCGCCCGCCAAAGCGAGGGACACTCGACATCATTTGCAAGCACATCTGAAGAGCCTGCGCTATTATTCAGGAAAAATGCCGATGAGCTCAGTTTCTGTTAGGTTCGCGAGACTCACGTGCTCCTCCATGTCACCCGCTATGTTGTATGAAGATCCATTAAATCCAGCTAGCCACAGCACGTCTAGGCTTGGGATCATACTGGTTTCCGTCGAGAGTACACAGTAACATTTGCGTATTTGTGTTCCTGGCTCCATATTAAGAGCTCTAAGTGAGTCATTTTTTTTTCTGAACTACAAGCGCTTCGACATGCTTGATTTGGTTTCACACGGCGCTACCTAATTCTATGGCGGTGCCGCGTGACCATTGCAAACATAGTGTCCCAGTACCCAAGTCAAATTTTTGTCAATATTGGGCAGAAAGTCTGATATGGACAACACTGCCACAGGTATGCTGAAACAGAATGGCGAATGCAGAGGCAAGAGCCAAGAAGAGCACACCTGCTCGCGCAGCGCACGAGCCATTTCCATCTGCGTGCTGCGCCCGTATTATGCCTATGGGCGGTCGAGCTGACCTATCATCATAGGGTCTGGCGGATTCTAAGAGATCTGACCGCAGATGATCTGACACGCGGCTGTAGGACGTCGCTGTCGTGACAGGAACGCCTAAGGATGCAAACATGCCAACCGGCCACTGTACAGAGCACGTATTCAACACAAAAGCACATCTGATGTTGGTGTAGCGAGATAACTCACTCTTGTTAGCCATGCCTACGGCCTTTCGTCCAATGGCCTCGTACAGACCGGTCATCATCAAAAATGAGATGCTCCATCGCGATGTACTGGGAAATTTTTGATTCTAGTACAAGACTGTACTTACTTCTTTAAACTATCATCAGTATCATAGTGAGTCGGTAGCCGAGACTGGCGAAATAGAAAGGTTTTTTGATTCATTCCTTCAAGAGCATGGAAGATACCAACGGGAAGGGAGAGGTACATTGCGCTGCTTTACTAGCAGATTCCTGATCCAGCTAACAGTCAAAAATATCCTTGCCATTGTGCCAGATCTCGTCTGCGTCTTCGATGCGCAGAACAGTAAGGCGCTTGGAACACAAGAGTACCACTCCGGACTGTCCGTCATCGTACTCGAGAACATTGCTTCTGAGAAGTGGACATCGACCACTAGCGGTGGTCCTAAGAGATTCGGCCCTAATGACCTTGATTACAAGCCTCTCGGAAGGTTCAGCAAGCCGCGCAGAATTATTGATAAAGTCGATCGAACATATTGGCGGTGGTTCGAAAAGTGAAGGAAAGTTGAAGTACTTTGCGACAGAGATAAATCAGTGATCAAGGACGCGAAGACTTGCGAGGCCTACGGCTGAAACCTGAAGTGAAGACGATTTGATTTTCTGCAGCCAACAAAGGATAAAGCTAGGTGCCGCGACGAGAAAAAGCTAATCATCTTCCTCCACAGCGGTAAACAGTTTGTGGGTCATGGTGGTCTTGGAATCGTCTACCTCGCCGATCATCTCTGTCGAAATCTTACCATCGTGATTCTCCGGGTTAGTCGCGTACTGGATGTAGACTATGATGCAGTGTCAATTAGAGTCGCATTGAGAAGCTGGTAGAGTAACTCACCCCTACGCCTAAAGCCACGATTTTATGGAGCTACCTTGCCGTTCTCGTCTTGGGTAGGATCAAGGTTCGCAAAAGGGTTGCCCTCAAATTCAAATTTCGCAAATGTCAGAATATGTCAAGCCATCTTTGTCCTAAATTCCACCTTCTCCTTGTGGAACTTAAGCGACATGTCCTGACAGTCTCGACCCTGACAAGCCTCGTGACACTCCAAATATCATTGCGAAGTCTGGATGTAAAAGCCACTAACACATGTGGGAAGTATCTCGTGTGAAATGATATAGTATGGCCGCAATGATATATCAAAAGCAGATTCGCTTGGACCACCTGATTATGAATAAGCCCTGTGACCCCCGTAGAAGAGGAAACTAGCGGAAAATAGTCTTGTTTCTATCTACCTTAAGGATGGAACACACGTCCCGGTGACTTAAGTCCACGGGTCGCCTTAGTAAGAAGCCCGATTTGTAGAGGTCCATTCCGGTATCCAAGAAGGTACCTCCGTTGGACCGCTCCCGTATACCTCCTACAGTATTTGTGGTTCAAGCTCCGCGTAAATATAATTGGCTACTCGAGTATAGAGCTCGCTTGCCGAGATACTGTAATCAGGCCTCAAGGGAGGGGATATAACTTCCTACGGGATCAGTGGAAGGATACCGCAGATCTTGTCCCTACGATCGCTGGACAGGATCCCGCGTGTCATCTTCAAAGCCGCAAAGAGCATTGAAACGGGAGTCATATTTTTCGACTCCCGAAATCTTTGCATAAGCCGGAGCAGCTCGGGGATACGAGATTTGCGTACAGATCGTGTTCTGCAGCTTAGAAGATATGCTTCCCAGGGCAGTGTGTGAGTGCCACACTTGATTTTACACTCCGTGCATTAGCGACCTCTTGCAGAATTCAGGTACGGAAAAACTAGAGGCGTTCCGCAAAAGCCCGCCGGACGGCCCAAGAATGCTCGGGTATCGCGATGTCGACGCTGTAAGTGTTCTCCATCCATTCCGTCGCACCATTGCTATCGTCGACCCTTTCTCTGAGATACACAACCACCTTTGCAGCACCAGCGAAGATGGCGCCCATGATTCCAACCTGAGAATTCCTTTCCTCCAAGTTGGTTTGGTCAACACAAACTGCATCAATCCATAGCGTACGTTGGCGGTCAACGTAACGAAGATTCTTGAATGCACTGTAGTAGCTTATTGTCACTTTCAGTGCCGTCAGCGTACTACAAGTGTCGTTCTCGTGAAATATATCCCTCTGCAGCGCAGCATCGCCCCAGGCATATGAAAGTACCTCGTATTTGACCCTAGGTAGTTCTGCTGATCGTGCAAAAATTTCAAGCTTGAATCGAATGGCATCATCAGGCTGACCAGGCTAAAGATGTAGAACCCGGAAGCTGCTGCTGTCGCCGAGGGGATGACCTGGATATGGCATACTGAGGCGAGAGTGCAGTCCACCAAGGAAGCCGTAGACCTGCGCCAAACGATCGATGAAGGTTCTCAGCAATGTGGCATGTTTGTTGCACACGTATCGTCAGGCTGAGGATTGTTGAAGGGTAAGCATGCCAGCCCCACATTCGGTAAGTACGACCATATGCATAGCTGCGTCACCATCGGCGGTCATTGGATGGGAGAACGAGAGGTACAAGCATGAATTAGTAGATGATGTCCTGGCATTTCACATATTGAAGCTGGGCGTGATGTCGCAGAGCGAATACAGTGTGCAAGAAGTAAGAAGGTCAAGTGAGTGGCGATCGAGCCGACGCTGAGCAGTAAGGAAGGCGCATTCCAAATTTTAGACTGCGAGCATAGACACTTGTCAACAGTCCATTGATAGGAAGCAGGAACTGATTGACTGTATGATATTCTTTGACTTCTCGAGACCGCAACTCACATATTAACGCCACAACAATGCAACGCAATGCAGTCTCACGCTCTCCACTCTCTCGAACAGACATCTACTTCCTCCTCTTCCCACCAGCACCACCCCTACCACTCTCCCCATCACCCTGATGATGTCTCTTCTTGCCCTCACGCTGCCAATACTCCTGCTTCTCTCTCTTCTCTCTTGCCTCCTTCATCTCCTTATTCTCCTCAATCTTCTTCTTATACGGCTGCTTCCTCTCCTCCTGCTTCGCTCTGCGCTTCTCCACCTTCTCATTTCTAATCGCCATGACCTGGTTCATCAACCTCCTAGCCTTCTTCTCCTCACCACCCAAAACAACAGCGCGTTTCTGCAGATACGTCTCTTTCCTCTGCGGCTTCATATGTGCGATCTGTGACTTGAAGGGCAGTTCGGCGGCAAGCTTGCGAGGTACGCGGAGAGGGTTGAATTTTCGCTCCTCGCGCTCCACGGGGCGGTACGCGGAGTTCTTGATAGAGGGAGTGGGTAGGTTGAGTTCGGCGCGGACGGCGCCGGTGAGGCGCATTCCTTGCCAGCTTGTGCTTTCTCCAGCCTCCTTATCTTCAGCTGTGGGTGGGACAAGCAGATTGGTGACGGCGGCATAGAAGCGACGCGGCTTGATAGGGTACCAGGCTCGCAGGAAGACGATGTCGGACATGAGGATCTTGTCTTCGAAAGTCGCACGGAAGTTGCCTTCGGGCTTGGACAGGGCGCGTTTGATCTGCCCGCGAACGCCAGACACGGTGCGGATGGATGCACCTTCGAATTTGGCGATTTCGAGCGAGGTCTTGAACATGTCCTTGATAAAGGCTGTGTTCTTGAAGATCTTGTAGGGGTGACCTGTCAACTTGAGCTTCTTGACGATCTCTGTAGACTCGTCTACGTTCAGCACGACACCAGTGGCTGATATCCGGAACCCGGGGGTCTTGTTCGAGAGTGACTGAACACAGCAGAAACCTGTGTTTGGCGCAACAAGCGGTCCGTAAAAGGTACCAAAGCAGTGCATATGCTCTGGTGTGTATTTGAGCATGCGGTTTCTTGTTCGCGAATCGGAGATGGAGTAAATGGGAGTGGTCTGGAAGCGTCTCCAACCGACCGAGAAGATAACAGGATCGTTGGTCTTCAAGATCTTCTTGTGCCAGCGGTGACGCTTGATTCGGATCTGAACAAAGCCAAAACGCTCTTCAGTCGGTGTCAGACCGCCGATCAGCACGGGGAAACGCGGGCTGAAGTTAACAGAGAACTCACAGGGCACATTCTCAAGCACGATACGGGCGTATGTGCCAGCCTTGTGACCCTCAACGCGTTGACGAGAAGCTTCGTCCAGCTGATCGAACTCGGCGCGGTTGATGTCGAGCTGCTTCTTGAGCAAGGCCTTCTGTGCATCATACCAATCGTCTTCGCCGAATTCTTCCTCTTGTCCGCCTTCTTTCCGGGCGTCTGCTTTATCGTTCATGAAACCTTCTCGGTCTTCTTCCTCGAACCTTAGCTTGAGCTCCTCCTTCCGTTTCGCGTTCTTCTCGCGCTCTGCCTCAATGTCGTCGACCTCGGCTTCAGCTTCGGTGTTGGGCTCGTCTCCGCCGAACTTCTCGCCGGTCTCGAGATCCTCGAATTCGCCATCGCCTTCATCGTCATCGCCTTCACCATCGAAGCCCTCGAAATCATCGTCACCGCCGTCACCGGCCTTTCCAGCCATGTGACCGCCAGCAAATCGTGTCTTCAAGGCTGCAATATTCTCTTCATCTTCCCATTTCTTCGCCAGCTCTTCATAATTGAAGCGCGCAATGTAACGATCTTCGTTGTTCGCATCCTGGGCCTTTGATTTCTTGAAGAAACCGTCGTCATCCTCATCCACCTCAATGTTCTCTTCTTCCTCGTCTCCCTTCCATTTCTTAATCACATCTTCTGGCGAAATTTCGAGATTGTATATCAGTTTTCCAAGCTCGGCGATGCGGTACGGTCGTTTCCGTCCGTGCATCTTAGCTGCGTTTTCATGGAGATTGGCTTTCCAGTTGAGCGCGCCATCATCGTCGTCCTCGTCCACTTCAGAGTCGAAGTCGCCACTCTCGAAATCGCTCGAGTTTGGCTCCTCTCCTGATATCGAACCGAGGTCAGAATCACTGTCGGCGAAGGCTACTTCCTCTGCCGCATCATCCTTCTCTTCCTTTCGCGCCAGCTTCGGCTTCCTCAATGACGAGCGATTTGTGTCCAGGAACCCAGTGTCGTCCTCTTCATCTTCGTCGCCACTATGATACTGCTGGAGCTCATCGTCGTCGCTGTCAATACCGTCAAGATCTGCATCGTCGATATCATCAGCGTCCGCAGCTCGTGCTTTGCGTTGCGATCGTCGTCCGGTGTTTCCAGCATCCTCGTCGCCATCGATGTTCTGGTTGTTGACCAGCTCTCCACCGCTGAACAACCTGAAGCCACGGTCGTCTTCTCCAAGCAGTTTCCTGCCGCCCTGAAGACCGATCATCATTTGTTCTCCAAGGCCACGCTCCTGATCCGGCTCCTCGTCTGGGTTGAAAGTGTTTGTCTTAACGTCAATGTAGACGGCGTCCTTGTCGACCAGAACACCGCCAACGTCTGACATGGGCGCGTACAAAATCTTCTGCTTCTCACCCAATCTTGTGCGCTTCTTCTTGCCTGTAATCTTCTCCGCCTGTTTCTCGAAATACGGCGTTGGACATGGATCGGGCAGCGCTTCGGTCGTTGTGACAGTCAGATCGCCAACACCAGGGATGTGCACCCTCGACCCTGCAGCCGGGAAGTTTGTGCCTCGCAGATATCCGTATAGCGCGATTGTCCGATCACACTTGGAATTCTGCTCGATATCGGTCGGAGGCGTGATATCTAAGAACCTGTCTGCCAAGCAATACGGATGCGAGTTTCTCCAAACCAGCGGTCTAGGGTTCTTCATCACACTCAGAAACCTGCTCAAGTTCATGATCTCCCTATCAGGGTATCGCCCGTTCACCACGCCTGAGAGGTAGAACAGCTTCGCGCCCTGGTACAGCTCGCTCCAAAAGCGGTGCTTGAGGCGCTTCTTCTGCAGCTTCAGCGTCTCCTGCTTCCTGAACAAATCCAGATGTGTCAAAATACCGAAGACATTACCGGGCATACCAGACGAGGAGAGCACGTTCAAGAACTCCATGGTCTCCATCTCGAAGCCATAGTTTCCATCGATCATGAGCAGGCAGATATCTACCACCTTGGCAATGTCGATCATGCTAGCGAGCGAGTCGGATGGGCATTCTATGAATGTAAGGCGGCGGCGCTTCGAAGTGACGACAGTGAGCGGCCCGGATGGTGAGGACAGAGTCTGCTTGGTATAGCGTCTGATGAGACTCTTGATGAGTGTGGTTTTGCCGACACCTGAGGGACCGACGACGGCGACGATGATCGGGGGCGCTTCTTCGGGGAGGCGGTCGACGAGCGGGACATGGAGGCGCTTCTCTTTTACCTGATATTGTCAGATAGCTGATTGGAGTGGTCTGAAGCCGAGCATACATCTTGAGAGCGAGCGCCCTGCTTGGCCAGTCTTCCTGGCGCTGCATATGCAAAAGCCTTGGGGTTTGGTCCTCCAGAATGCACCTTCTTCTCTTTCCCCGTCCTGTGCGGTCTGTTCGTTTGGTCTGCCATAATTGCGACTGCCGGATGTGGCTTGGGTGAGAGACACTTCCTAAGTTAGCAGTGCACAACAGCTCCGTGCTGTGAGATAGGCGCGTGAAATTCGACGCTGCGGCAAAGCTCTCTCTTCCGTCCGCCAAAATTTGGAAACTAGCCGGCGCGCTAACGACCTCGACAGGAATAAGCCTTCTTCGTTATCGATAGGCGGCAAGCGCGACCGCGGCGGATCGCGCGACCCCACCGAGGGGCAGCTCAGGTGCTCAACGATGACGTGCGTCTGGCCGTCAGCGCGCATAACCAAGGCTCTTGCAGTGATCTAGGATCTCCCGTCGGATAGGCCGCGGGGAGATGCTAGCATATAAAGCACGCATCGACTCTTATCTAACGCGTGCTACTTGTAAACAACTACGTCCTCACTCGTCACACAGCATACGCAGCTTATTTGAGCTTAAGACACTATACACAGACCAAGATGCCTACCCAGTACAACGTACGTGATATACGATGCGTTTTTGGAGATTCAAGGGTGCTGACAGTAATGTGTCGATAGGTCACTCTCAAGCCTGAGGCTTCTCCCGAGGATTTCGAGCAGGCGAAGAAGGATGTTGAGTCTAAGGGCGGCAAGATCACCCACGAGTTCAAGCTGATTAAGGGCTTCACGTACGTTTCCCAGCCTCATCGCCCAGTCTCAACGTATTTGTCAAGTCTTTACTGATGCCTGTTAGCGCCGAGTTGCCAGATGACCTCGTCTCGACCTTCGAGTCGAACGACAAGATCACCGTCGAGAAGGACTCTGAGGTCACTACCCAGTAAACGGCCACAACGATGAAACGAGAGATGGAAATAACGAGCACGAGATATGATGAATCGGCATAGCGCTTGCATAGGCAGCTAGGGTATATAATTATCAATGACATCTCTGATGACACCCCTTTCTCTCACGTGTATCGCATCCTATCGGCTGCTAATCTCACTCCCGATCCACCCTGCCCACGCCTCTCAGCTTGAGATAGACGTCTGTGCCCCAGCCCCACAGACTCTTCACTTCGATGCCGCCGCCGAAGTACTCTGCGTATGCTCTACCTAGAGGGAGTCCGTAGCCCAGTCCTGCCAGACTGTTCACTCCATCGCCACCGGGGCCGGTCATGGCGTTCAGTGCGTCCATACCGCTACCCGAACCGCCGCCTGTTAGTGAAGACGATGCCTGGTCTTCGTTGAAGGTTGTGAAGCTGTAATTCCAAATATGTGCGAGATTCTCAGGTGAGATACCGCCGCCGCGGTCACGGATTCGGATAGTGACACCCGGCGTGCTGTACTTGAGGGGCAGGATCTGAGCGTCGGACTTCGGCGAAGAGGAGGTCAGAGCGCCTGTGAAGCTACTGGAGGCGATGTCTGTGTTTCCTTGCTTTGTGTTACGAAGGTTTGAGTCGAACTTGCTGAACGCCTCCTCGTTGCTTGTGACCCCGTGTAGGTCTTTCGGCGCGATGGTGACTTCTATGGGTTCGCGCTCATTGCCGTTTTCGACTGTCGCACGGAAGGCGTTCTTGAGAAGCTCTGTCATGATATATTCGAGGTGCGCGGGCACGTGGGCAAAGGTGTAATCGGGCTCGCCGTTGATGACTACACTGGGCCGGACGCCGTATTTGAGCTCGCAGATCTCGCCGACTATGTTCGCGCAGTGGTCGACAATCCCTGCAGGCTTGAGTTTGGTGTCGATGACGCCAATAAAGCCGGGTGTCTCATCAGACTCATGCATGATCTCTGCATGTGGCTGGCTCGAGAAGTGCAGCGACAGATGCTGCTCTGCAATGAGCCGCGTGCCAATGCGCGCTCGTAGGTGTTCATCCAGGAAGCACGTCACATCTCGTGGGCTGATGTATTTTCTCGCTTCCAAAAACCCTCTCGCTAGTATGCTTATGGTGTTCGAGTGTGTTTGTACTAGATCGGCCATGACCTCTGTGAACTTGATCTCGTCCTCGAGGGACGTGATCTCGTGTTCAGCCCATGGCAGCAGCGTCGATAGGCTGTGTATGTAGTTGGCGTGGATTTTCGATACATGAGGATTCGAGACGACGATGAAGGGCAGGTTTCGTAGCGATTGTATGCGATGCGCTAGTCGTGCAGGTAGAATAGATAGCGTGAAGTTGGCGGAGGTGAGCAGTTGCTGCGTTGTAAGAGGAGGTCTTCCGTGTCTGTGCACGCGACGTTGATCAGCTCGATGCTTCGAGGAAGCAGATTGTTTCGAGCGCACTCACTTGACAAGGTCGGCGAGGGTCAGCGGGTAGAGAGGTAGGCTTGCTAGGTGCGAAATGTCGTGGTCAGTGACTGTTCTCGTGTGCAGTCGTTGTACCCTGTGCCGGGGAAGGAGCGATCGGCGCGCTATAGGACAACAAGCTTTGATGATATGTGACTGAATAATTAGCGGGCGCTGCACTTGTGCCATTGCGACTTCATGTGACCATGAGGTCGTCACGAAACTGAAGAGGATGAGTAGTGCGGACAACTCAAACTTCGACAAGCTCGCCGATCGGCGGTGAGGGTCACCCGTAGGTAGATCACGCGAGGACGTCATCGAGGCAGGAGCAAAACAAAAGTTCGTTCGTTCACCACAGCACCAGATACGTCTCGCAATCGAACATTACCTGAATTGATCACCACTTACTGAGAGAGAACGGAAGCGAACTACAGAGACGGCTGGTGTACGTCTTGCACGTACCGTGAGAAACGACGTTAGCGTATGTACTGCATAAGACCGCGATCTTCCTAGCATCTCAACTCAAGCATCAGAGCAGACTTCTAGAGTCGAGAAAACAAGCGTAGGCAGATCGCCTGCTCGTTTACGTGCCTCCGCCGCCTGTTCCGACAAATTTTGTTCGCGTGTCTCTTTTGCCCCTTAGTAAGGCTGGCTGCCTCATGCCCATTTCGCTCTACATGCCAACCGGCATGACGGCTTTTTTAACTCGATTCGAGATAAAGAAGTTCCTTACAAGACGCTCGGCTTGCCATTATTTTTTGAACCCCGCCACTCGCCTGTTGATGCCGAGACATTTGGTATTGGCAGGATCGTTGGTGCATGATGTGCTCAAGGCTGCGTCTCAGCCTGAACAACCTCCGTGCTGACCGACCATACAGAGCTTCCATACTCGTTGTCAGATCAGACATGAGGCCAGCAGAGACCATGGGCCATTCGACTCGGCTAGAATCAGCCCCTACATATCCTCTGCGGTGATTCGTCTGACGCACAGGCGTTACTAGGCATATAGACTTACAAGGTGAATACTTTCATTGCTACCTATAGGGAAGCTGAAATTCCTAAGAGACTATAGAGACTACTGCTACGCAGACGTCACATGTTCTATCTATCAAAGATAGTGTTCTTTGGCCTAATGTAGTCAACAGGATTTTCTACTTGTACATAAATATGAACTCCTGCTGCACAACTTCTACATCCTGACCTTACCGGCGTTTCGATAGATCTCAGTGTGCCCTAAATGCGCCTCAGACCCTTGAGCACTGCTAACGGGCCCCGAAATATTTCAACCCTGAGCTTGGTCCACATGCAATGTTATAAACCAAGGATCCAAGATTGTCGTTACAGGCGGTTATTAGACTAGCAAAAACCCTATACAATACGATGCCACTAATTCTGGAAGCCAACGTGGGCCTAGATTAGATCTTCAATTTTCTACACCTTCAACGCCTGAGCCATGGCAAGAGCTAAGTGGCGTTATTTCTGAGTACAGAGTGCCGGAGCTGCTTACAGCAGTCATCGGGGGCGGGTACGTTCATACTTGCCATAAGCTACGTACGACATGCTGACACAGAAAAATTCTAGACCCAAATAAAGTGCCACAGTAAAGGTACCACTTAACGGATTTAATTCTAGTGATTAGAGCGCGTACTTCGCCCTAACTGCGCCTCCGACGACCTGAACGCCGACTCTGATAGTGTCCGCGCCTGGTAGATGTGTTGCAGGCGATACGCACAAATTGGTCGCTAGAGCAATTGCAGGCGCTGTCATTAAAGTAGTTGCTGGGGCTGTTACTATTGGCATTAGGGTCTACTTTTGGGCACGTGCTTCCCGCCCCTGAAGGCGTGAGACGCGCACCATTTGGTAATAAGAATATAAATTCATATTTTATTTCATCCCTTCACATACGACCATAGGACGTTGAAAACAAGGCTTCCCGTTCGCTCAGCCCTATTTAAGCAACGTACCGGTGGATTAGTAGTTAGGTGGGTGACCACTAGCGAATACCCACTGTTGTATGTTTTTGCCATCATTTGGCTCTTGTAACCAAACATCAGCTGTCTGCGCACGAAGCCTTCACTTCGTCAACAGCGTCCTTTACTTTTTGCTTCTAGAAATTAAAACTGCCTGGGTTATAAGATTATTATTATTAATAATGAGCAAACCTCTCACATACGACCATAGGACGTTGAAGACAAGGCTTCCCGTTCGCTCAGCCCTATTTAAGCAACGTACCGGCGGATTAGTAGTTGGGTGGGTGACCACCAGCGAATACCCGCTATTGTATGTTTTTTGCCAATTTTGTGTGATCGACGTACGTAGGTAGCTGGTGGTGAGCCATGTCGCAACCTTGAAGCGACGTCATCAGCAGTATCCCAACACCAGAATCGCGGTTGTTGGGCATTAGAGCGCGCGCGGTGATCGTGTCCTCTGAAAGTAAAAGCAAGATGTATACAAAAGCTTACAGTAGTTTGCCGCGCCATCAATTCTTACCGCATATGCAGTGTGTGGCAATGTTCCACCGCTACAGGTACACGCTGCAAACATTAACACATTTATTGATCACGCTATCATCCTTACGTTTGCCTCAGAGGAGCTGAGTCTTGGTGGTAGCCTTAGCACTGCATGGTTGAACGGTCAGCTCAGTTATTACAACCACTTAGATCCAACATTATTCGCCGTCCACCCACAACAGATGGCCAGTTACGGCGTCATCGAAAGGAGGTATGTTAATCACAGGACTGCTCCAAATGCTTTGTTATCCATCTTTGTGACTCCCTATATTTTCACACTTGAGCTCGCCTTGCTTGTGGCAACCCGCGCTTAACCTTTTCTTCGACCGTTCCTGACGTGTTACACAGATCCCATGGCTGAAAGGACCCTTCAGCCAGATGTCCAGATCATCAAACTCTGTGCTCGCTTAGCGGAGTTTGCCTACACTTCAGGGAACCCAGGATTGAAACTATCATCGAGAGTGAACAATGACGAAGTAGCAAGAACGAAACTGCTGGAAGAACTTCATACCCAAGTTACTGCGCTTGGACCCATCATCAACTTCCAGAGATACTACAGTCACTCCTGGTTTATACCAAATTCAAGCTAACCCAAATGGTTTCAATCATACGCGTATTTCTGTCATATTAGGGGTGAAACAGGGACAGCAGGAAGGCAGGTTAATGGCAATGAAGAAAGGGGGGTAGTAAGAGTAGAGAAGGTAGACGGAAAGGCCGTAAATTTAAAGGCAGTGCAAAAAGAGGCATTGGAAGGCGATGCAATAGAATGCATCGTGACGCGAAAGGAAAGGTCAGGAGTGGAAGTTGAAGATCAGGTTGATAGGATAACTATGGGATTTAGAGGGACCTAGAACGATGGAACCGGTTCTGGTGAATGGTTCCACGAGAATGGTACGTATTGTAGACTAAACTAACAGATCCTAGACTGGGTACAAATCAGACTGACATGAAGTGCTGAAGAGCCCTTGCAAGAATGTTTGATTTCGGAATTTCTCACCTGGATCACAAACAAATTGATGCCATCGTCAAATTATGGATTCTCTGACTTCTATTACGATGCAATAATCATACGAATCCCTTATTGAAAGGGTGCAATCAGGAAGTGGTACGCGTATTAGGGCTCTTTGATCTTGGAGAGAACGAGGTAGGCTTGCTGACTATTTGCACGGCCTCAAACTGTCGCTTAGAACTGGATGACTAGGCCTAATAACTGCGCAAACGAGCTATATAGTGGTCATGTCCACCTTAGATTTTGGTCTCTCTGGGCCTCGCCAGAGGGCTTTGCAGGATATGATCAAGAAGGGAATGTCTTGAGCAAAGACGGCGTCTTGAAAAGTATTAGGAAAGTTATTAGAGAAACTGCAGGCAAAAAGACGAACATCTACGTGGTGAAACATTCTCTTAGAGGAGCTGTGTTGAGGTATAGTTTTGTTGCGGTGCAATTCGGGCCGACAGGCCTTGACCGTCACCTCTGTTGACTATCTTGCACTACCACGTCTCAGGGCATGTATATATGGTCGCCTCCTAGCTAGCAAGCAACTCAGCGCAGTTTCCCATCGATATACAGCGGCTACGTTTGCTGCAACAGTAATAGTGGATGTTGATGTGTTTAGTACGCTTATAGTGACCCTTTAACTCTAGCAGCTTGATAGAAGGCTCGCTGTCGCGGTACAGCAGCATAGGGTGAGTATTGTTAGCATTGTAGCAAAGTTAGTGTAGCAGTTAAGTCAGCTAGGTGGCTTCTTTAGCAGCAATTGTGAGAGCAACGTACTTAGCTTTAGTGGTAGATGTAACGACGCAGGCAAGAAGATAGATATCCGGAATAGGTGTGAATCCGCTACGAGGCATATAGGAGTGCTAGGATAATAAGAACACTAGGATATATTCCCTACACCTATAACGTAAACCCCCAGCACCCGGGCCAACCCAGCACCCGGGCCAAAAAAGCTTGGCAGTACCAACTCACGTTACAACTCTTCAATTTCATCGCTATTTAACATAGAGCCTGCGTACGCTGTGCTTGTATCTGATTTAGAATATGCCTCTATATCTTTTTTGCACGTTCGCGCGTTGTGTCTAGTCCCTCCACAGTTTCCACAGCGCCGTAGAGCTGGTTGAGCTTGTTCTTGATCACCACCACTAGGCTGGCGGAATGGGTATACTCCAACGTCCTTCGTGGGTACCCCCCAAAACTTTGTCAATA
>NW_022984793.1:278836-280379 GCF_010094145.1 Didymella exigua CBS 183.55
TAACTATTAAACTACACAAGCTAGAGGCTAGAAAAGGTCAAAAAAGGGGGGGTACCTAGCAAGCATACCTATTAATAGGTATACTTTGCTAGGTAGTGTTGATAACTTAGCTAATACTAGGCGGAATAAGCTAATTCTTTTTTTATTAGAAGGCGCAATACTAGGCGCTTCTATTAAATAATAGATTATGTAAGCGTATCTCTGCTAGTTAAGAAGCTATAAGCCAAAACGTAAAAAAGCATACCCTACCCATCCGCCAGCCTAACCACCACCACAAGCCTTCTTCGACCGCTCAGCGGCTACAGAGGCCTCTGCAGCCACCTGAGCTGCTGCCTCACCATACTCCATAGTACCACCTTGCTAGATCTACTTCCTTTTGCGCGATTTCCGCTTAGTTATTACTGCTAATTGCTCTTTAAGCTCAGTAATCTAGGCTGCTTAAAGCGCGTTCTGATACAGCATAAGCTTACCGCCTCTAACAAGCTAAGAGAAGCCTGCTTGCGCAGTAATAGGCAACTAAGTAAAAGACTTGTGTACAAGCTTTAACTAAGATCTAAACTTGTAGGTATTGCTTAGAGTCTTTAACTGCTATAGCGTCTCTAGGAGGAGGGGTTCTAGTAGGGTACGCAGGCGCACTTTAAGGCAATCTAACACAGCCTACGCGTTAAGAGGGACTAGCCCTGCTGCCTTAAAGGCCTTGCAATAGTTCTCTACTATAAATATATTAAAAAACACGTCCTTAAAGGCAGGGAGGAAGCCTTCTTTATTAATATAGAAGACGCGCTTATGTGCTAAGTCTTGTACGCGCTAAGAGTACTTACGCTTTAATAGCAAGAAGCAGACTACATTAAGCAGCTAGAGGATGTGCAATAAGTAAGGTGGCATATAGAGGGTAAGGATTATATTTTTAAGGCAGTAGTCCTTAAAATCCTAGTTAAGGTAGCTCTTATAGCTGTCTAAAATGAGCAGCCTGTACGCCCCCACCTGGCTCGCCTTTGTATGCGCGTTGAAGTGCTTCAGCCACTCAAGGCCAAGCGCGTTGTTCGTCCAGCCGCTCTTGGAGACAGAGAGCTTCCAATTGCGTGGTATATCTGCCTCCTTGTACCAGGCAGAGATGTGAACGCGTCCTTTGTAGATAATAAAAGGCAGGGTACAAGATCTAGCAGCGCAGACGCTCTAGATAACTGTTACCTACTCGCGATCACCTAGCTAAACAAGCTAAGGTTAATTATGTCTCTCTACGCCTGTGACAACCTTTATTAAGCTAATAACACCTATCTAGAAGCTAGTCTTATTAAAGTTGTGCATGTTGTGGTTGTGTACGCTATATTTAGCTTTTGTGTCCTCTACTAGCTTAAACCACACGCTGATTGTCTCTAGATCCTCCTGCAGCATCCTCTGCCTATCTTTAGCTTAATTAAAGGCCATCTTAAGCGTAGCTGAACACGTCACGAAGTGCTCAGCCTAGTGCTTGCCAACAGGCTGCCCACCGCGTACACCCAACAGTAGGCTGGCGGATGGGTAGGGTAGGGTAGGGTATAGG
>NW_022984793.1:280639-310321 GCF_010094145.1 Didymella exigua CBS 183.55
CTACTAGTACAACCTAGGGTTAGTTGTATACAAACTAGGTTAGTAATATACCCAAACCAAACCTATACCTAGCACGTGCTACCCTACCTATACCTATACCCAGTCACGTGCTACCCTACCCTACCTATGGTCCGTGCAACCCTACCCTACCTATACCTATGGTCCGTGCGACCCTACCCTACCTATACCTACGTCCGTGCGACCTATACCCTACCTATACCCTACCCTAGGTACATGGTACCCATCCGCCAGTCTACCCAACAGTTTGTTAGCCATATCTGCCACCTTGCACAGCTAGGGCGCGAATCCTTGCAAATTAAGGTTAAGAATATATTGTACAATTGTTTGCTCTTTAGTACGTGTGAGCTTATGTTATGTGTTACATCTATTATTAATATAGAGTCTACCTCTATACCTAGCACTTAAGGTTATACGCAGTATGTTAAATACCTAAGCAGTGCTTTAGAGGCTTTTAAATTTATATAATTAGAAAGTAGAAAGGGTAAGATTAATTCTACCCTCTTATTTAGATAATTATATATCTTGTTAGTAAGGCATTACGTGTTAATATTAATAGTTGTGGTCTTGGCAAGAAATGGCCTGGGTGCTGGGTTGGCCTGGGTGCTGGGTTGGCCTGGGTGCTGGGGGTTTACGTTAGGTCTTGTATAAAAGAATATAGAAAAACTACTCTATAGTGCTACAGTTCCTTGCTTATATATAAGGGTTTAGAGGCAGTTTAGTGCAACCTTGTGCTATGCAACAAGGACCATGATCATGAGTCGCTGGACTGTACCCTAGTGGTATCGGGTCATTGTTCGTAGCGCGTTGTTACAGTAGAGGTGGTGACTAGTTGCTGCTTTGCAGGTTTGTGACAAACTGTGCCTCTACATCGGGAAAAGTTTTTCCATTGTCGAAATTAGGAAATCGTGGTATTGTACTGTGGGCAATAGTAGGACTTGTAGGCCTACAACAGTTATTTAATGTGTATTTAATGTCTAGCTAATTTTAAGCTAACAGCTCTAATAGTCCTAATAGCTGTAATAGCCACAATAACTCCTAATCCTGCTATAATAGTAGCTCTGCTGATTGGCCCGCACACAGGCGACCGCGAACAGCGCTAATTCCCCCCCAGTTCAATCCTGTAGCAACCAGCACGACGCGACGGCAGAGACACCATCGCCACGATCATCAATAAATCATCATACCACCTAAGATCTCGTTAAGCACATACTCTGGCTCACAGTACGAGCATCTGATAACACCCTATAAGATCTTCTTTATACACACTGCTTTTAGTAATAGTAGAATTACCTTACTCTACAAACTAAACCTTAGTTATCTTAAGGTATATAGGTGTAAAGCCTTTGTAATATCTAATAACATATACTATAGAAAATTACGCCTCTAATACTTAGATCTAAAAGCATAGATTAGGTATCTTGTTAGATATAGATCCTCTAACGTACCTCACGGGCGAGTGGCCAGCCCGGGCGAGTGACCGGATTTTGCCAAGACCACACCAAACTTCAACTTCTCTTGCATATTATAGCAAGCTACTGCAAGTTACTGTAACTTACAGTATACAGCACTAATCTACAGTATCTTACGCATCTTTTATGCACGTTCGCGCGTTGTGCCCTGCCTTACTACACCTGCTACAGCGTTGTAAAGACTGAGTGCCTGGTTCAACACACCTCTTCTTGCTTGCCTTCTTCCTATCACCACGGGCTTTAAACTCCTTTAGGGTAGTTAAGCGCACTCCTTCACTAACAGTGAGAGTCCCCTCCCTCTAGATCCGCTTCCTCTTGTGTGATTTACGGCGTGTGGCGGCCTCATTGGCAGCTTGAAGCTCTGCGACCTGGTTAGGGTTGATACCCTGGATGATGCTGGTCTACTCTTGGTCGCCCTGCTGTACTGTATTTAGTCTTCTACGACGCTCTGAGCCTGTAACAACAGCTCCTGTTGATATAACACTTATCATGAACCTAGACTTGTTAAAATTGTAGGTGTCTTTGTCTACAGGAGGCTGGTGGCGCTTAGTGAGTAGAGAGTTAGCCATATCCTACACATCAGTAAGCCAGGGTGGGTATCCTCGCTCGTCCAGCTTTAGAACATACTGCACAATCACCTCCTTTTTAGTGCTTGTCAGCTTTATTAAGTTAACCTTACAATTGCGTTATAAGGGCGTTCTAGCATATTGTTATCTTAGCGTTCTTTCTAACACCTTGTAGATTGTTGCAGCACGTAGGATAGTAAGAGTCGCGTCTTGTTTAAGAGCCTGAAAGCAAGCTATATATCTAGTTCCTCTAAGACACTTTAAGCCTTTTTGCGTTGAGACATCACAGGTTGTATGAAGTTTGGTGTGGTCTTGGCAAAATCCGGTCACTCGCCCGGGCCGGCCACTCGCCCGTGAGGTACGTTAACATCTATTGCATCTAGATACTATTACTAGCTAGGGTAATTATCACACGTAATGTCACCTTTAACAAGCAAATAGTGTTTAATAGCAAGACTAAGGACCTATATAACAACCTGTCACACAATCGAGCACCTCAATTGAGGGTGTGGAGCTTGCCGGCCCGGATAAACCGGGACGAGCACCTCCAGGTCTAAACCAGAAGCTCGTTTCATCCGTTCTTCGTTGACGAGCTACCGGATAATCAGCCAACTGCTCGCTTATTTAGGATCATGTGATCCACACATATTTCCTATGTATATAAACCTTACTTTCGTGATAGGATAGATAGCCACTGATCAAATACTTTCGATCACCTGAGTATAGTCCCACAGGCTCCGTGACACAACCTTATACACACTACCCTTAAAGAAATTGCTACCCTTGTAAGGATACTAGAACTACTAAGTCTAACTACCTATCTAGAGGCTAAGTTATTCTATAAGGATAACACAGCTACTAACACTATGCAACTATCTAATCTATTACTAGATTTAGAACTACCTAGATATTACTAAGGAAGAAAGATTACAGAGATCTATCTATCTCTACCTCTAACTCTACTACTAGCAGCTTTTCTAGCTAAAGGTAGGCCTAGAAAGCTAATATACCCCACACACAGCTATTTAAGAACAATCCCTTAGTAAGCAGCCTTTATAGTAGGCACCTAAGCAGGAAATATTAGTATCTACTAAGATAAGATTATTAATAAGGCTTAGCTTAGAAGGCTAATAGTAAAAGGAACTGCCCTATATAAAAGCTAGCTACTACTACCTCCTTTGTTATACAAGGAGATAGAAAGTTACCTATTAAGTTATTAGTAGAAGAAAGCTAAGTAGGAGTATCTCTAAAGCTACTAACGTAAACCCCCAGCACCCAGGCCAACCCAGCACCCAGGCCATTTCTTGCCAAGACCACAACTATTAATATTAACACGTAATACCTTACTAACAAGATGTGCAATTATCTAAACAAGAGGGTAGAATTAATCTTACCCTTTCTACTTTCTAATTATATAAATTTAAAAGCCTCTAAAGTACTGCTTAGGTATTTAATATACTACATACAACCTTAAGTGCTAGGTATAGAGGCAGACTCTATATTAATAATAGATATAATACACAATATAAGCTTACGCACACTAAAGAGTAAATAATTATATAATATATTCTTAACCTTAATTTGCAAGGATTTGCGCCCTAGCTGTGTGAGGTGGCAGATATAGCAAACAAACTGTTGGGTGTACGCGGTGGGCAGCCTGTTGGCAAGCACTAGGCTGAGCGCTTTGTGACGCGTTCAGCTACGCTCAAGATAACCTTTAATCAAGCTAAAGATAGGCAGAGGATGCTGCAGGAGGATCTAGAGACAATTAGCGCGTGGTTTAAGCTAGTAGAGGACACAAAAGCTAAATACAGCGTACACAACTACAACATGCACAACTTTAATAAGACTAGCTTCTAGATAGGTGTTATTAGCTTAATAAAGGTTGTTATAGGCATAGAGAGATGTAATTAACCTTAGCTTATTTAGCTAGGTAATTGCGAGTAGGTAACAGTTATCTAGAGCATCTGCGCTGCTAGATCTTGTACCCTACCTTTTATTATCTACAAAGGACGCGTTCACATCTCTGCCTAGTACGAGGAGGCAGATATACCACGCAATTAGAAGCTCTCTGTCTCTAAGAGCGGCTGGACAAACAACGCGCTCAGCCTTGAGTGGCTGAAGCACTTCGACGCGCATACAAAGGCGAGCTAGGTGGGGGCGTACAGGCTGCTCATTTTGGACGGCCATAAGAGCTACCTTAACTAGGATTTTAAGGACTACTACCTTAAAAACATAATCCTTACCCTCTATATACTACCTTACTTATTACATATCCTCTAGCTACTTAATATAGTCTACTTCTTGCTATTAAAGCGTAAGTACTCTTAGCGCGTACAAGACTTAGCACGCAAGCATATCTTCTATATTAATAAAGAAGGCTTCCTCTCTGCCTTTAAGGACGTGTTTTTTAATATATTTATAGTAGAGAACTATTATAAGGCCTTTAAGGCAGCAGGGCTAGTCCCTCTTAATGCGTAGGTTGTGTTAGATTGCCTTAAAGTGCGCCTACATACCCTGCTAGAACCCCTCCTCCTAGAGACGCTGTGGCAGTTAAAGACTCTAAGCAATACCTACAAGTTTAGATCTTAGTTAAAGCTTGTACGCAAGTCTTTTACTTAGTTACCTATTACTGCGTAAGCAGGCTTCTCTTAGCTTGTTAGAGGCAGTGAGCTTATGCTGCATTAGAACGCGCTTTAAGCAGCCTAGATTACTAAGCTTAAAGAGCAATTAGTAGTAATAACTAAGCAGAAATCGCGCAAAAGGAAGCAGATCTAGCAAGGTAGTACTATAGAGCATGGTGAGGTAGCAGCTCAGGTGGCTGCAGAGGCCTCTGTAGCCGCTGAGCGGTCAAAGAAGGCTTGTGGTGGTAGTGATCAAGAATAAGCTTAACCAGCTCTACAGCGCTGTAGAAACTGTAGAGGGACTAGACACAACACGCAAACGTGCAAAAAAGATATAGAGGCATATTCTAAATTAGATACAAGCACAGCGTACACAGGCTCTATGTTAAATAGCGATGAAATTGAAGAGTTGTAACGTGAGTTGGTACTGCCAAGCTTTTTTGGCCCGGGTGCTGGGTTGGCCTGGGTGCTGGGGGTTTACGTTATAAGATAAATTTATAGTTAGAAGCACTACTTAAGTAGATTAGACAAAAAGGGCATTAGATCCTTAACTATATATAGGTATACATGTACAAGCTTGACTAGTAATGTCAGATAAGAGCGAGCGGCGAGAGGTCGGATCTGCGCAATCGAGCAGGGACCTGTCGTGCAGCCAATCAGCAGTTGCCAGGTCGATTAAGCGAGACCTGGCAACTCCTGATTGGCCCGCACACCGGCGGCCGCGAACAGCGCTAATTCCCCCCCACTTCAATCCTGTAGCAACCAGCACGACGCCACGGCAGAGACACCATCGCCACAATCATCAATAAATCATCATACCACCTAAGATCTCGTTAAGCACATACTCTGGCGCACAGTGCGAGAATCTGACAAGTAACACAGATTGCAGAAATGCAAGGCGCGCCTAGTAGTCTAACGAGACTAGCAGCGCGATGTATTGGCACAGGACACCTACGCTGCAACGCTTGCTAGCCAGTTATTTAGATTAATAATGGCGATTGATGCAGATTGTGACCTTACGCTTAAGCAGTACAACGTCACTAACGCTTTTGTGCATGCAATAATTAATTAAGAGGTCTACATAAGAATGCTGTACGGCCACAGGAAGCCAAATACAGCTCTGAAACTGAACAAGGCCCTGTATAGACTGCGCATCTCACCTCTGCTATGGCAGAAGGAATTCAACAACACCCTCCTTTAACTAGGCCTACAGGCAGTACCTTACAAGCCTTGCTGCATAATAAAGGACAGAGTATTTATCTTCTTCTATATTAATAATATTATTTTTAGATAACGTAGATTATCACTAAGCTAGCTATATCACTGAACTAGCTATTTTCTCTTAGCACAACTAACACAAGTTACTACAACTACAACTACTTACTATTAAATAGTGACCTAGCATACTGCGTGCTTGCATTAGATTTAGAAGATGTTTCTACACCCTCCTAGCACGTTTGTGTGTTGTGTCTAGTCTTGCTACAGTTCCTACAGCGCTAAACAGTTAACTAAGCTCCTAGTTAACCACCTCCACCCTAAGTCTTCTTAGATGGCTGAGCTGCTACACACGCCTTAGCAGCTACCTGCAATGCTGCTAGGCCATACTTAAGTGTGCCACTATGCTGAATCTGCTTTCTCTTACGCAATTTTCTCTTAGTTATTACTACTAATTACTCTTTAAGCTCTCGCACACAGGCCTTAATAAGGACATTTTTATGTAGTATCTCTTTAGCCCCTTTTATAAGCTTTAAGAACCCCTCTTGCGCTATACTTAGTAATTATTAGAAGGAGTTACTTATAAGCTTAGATTAAGACCTAAACTTGTGTGTATTACTTAGCATCTTAGATTGCTATAGTGTTTTAGGTAGAGGTACTACTAGTAGGGTATGTAGCTGCACTTTAAGGCAATCTAACACTACCTGCGTATTAGTAGGAATAAGCCCTAATACCTTAAAGGCCTTTTAGTAGTTAACCTTTATAAATATATTAAGGAACACATCCCTAAAGGCTAGTAGGAAGCCTTCCTTATTAATATAGAAGACATGTTAGCGTGCTAAGTCTTAAACATGTTAGGAGTACTTATACTTTAATAGTAAGAAATAGACTATATTAAGTAGCTAGAGGATATGCAATAAGTAAGGTAGTATATAGAGAGTAAGGATTTAGTTCTCTAGGTAATAGTCCTTAAACTCCTAGTTAAGATAGCTCTTATAGCTATCTAAGATAAGCAACCTATATACTCCTACCTAACACGTCTTTGTATATATGTTAAAGTGCTTTAACTACTTAAGGCTAAGTATATTATTTATCTAACTATTCTTAGAGACTAAGAGCTTCTAATTGTAGGGTATATCTGTCTCCTTATACTAGGCAGAGATGTGGACGCGTCCTTTGTAGATAATAAAAGGTGGGGTTGCATACCTAGCGGCGCAGATGCTCTAGATAACGGTAACCCACTCACGATCACCTGGCTGAACAAGCTCTAGCCAAGCACGTCTCTCTAAGCCTGTTATAACCTTTAAAGACAAAGCAACACCTATCTAGAACCTAGTTTTATTAAAGTTGTGTATATTATTATTACAAATACTATACTTAACTTAAGTATCCTCTACTAGCTTAAACTACGTGCTAATTATCTTAATATCTTCCTGTAGTATCCTCTGTCTATCCTTAGCTTAATTAAAGGCTATTTTAAGCTTATCTAAACGCGTCACAAGCCTGCTAGCCTATAGTTTACTAACAGGCTCTTTACTACGCACACTAAGTATCTTATTAGCTATATCTACCACCTTACATAGCTAGGGCGCAAATCCTTGCGAATTAAGGTTAAGTATATACTAGATAATTGTCTGCTCCTCTAGTATAGTAAGTTTCTAGCAATTAGCGCGTATGTCTAGTTAAAACATAATATTGCAAAGGCAATTAGAGACCTACTAATAAGGTATATTCAATACTCTAGCAGCGCTGTAGATACTGCGAAATTAGCTAGCGTAGAAGGCCTAGATAGCAAGGATGACTCTGCCTTCTCTAGTAGTATTCTGAAGTTGTTGTTGTTGAGGCATGTTGTGTTAGGGTAAAAGGTGGTTGTGCTAAGAGAAAGTGGCTGGTTTGGTGATATGGCCGGCTTGGTGATAATCTACGTTACCCTAAGAATAAAGAACACCTAGCTTACTTAATTATACAGGAGCTACAGACAAAATACACCCTTATAGGGGGAGAAGACTTAAAGTACATCAGGAAAAGTTTTTCGAAATCCGGCCCAGACTGGCTGTTGCTGACAGTCGTGGCATAGTTGTGCAACAGCTATTCAACAGCCCCAACAGCCCTAATTTGCGCCTAACAGCCCTAATTTTGCGCCAATATTGCTAATAGCTAAAACACTAAGTGCCTATATTTAATAAACTTAAAATAATGTTACAATATTGTTGCATAGCTACCCTTAGTTCTGCTAGCACTAGTATTAAATATTTAAAAATTGCAAAATTTTATGTATAGATAGAGCGAAATTATAGCTTTAAAATAAGTAAAAAATTATTATTATAGGCCTACTACAACACAGGTTATAGAGCGTTGAAGGTTTGTTTGTTAAAGGTTTGTGTTTTGAAGTTGCGACAGCACACCATGGCAGCTGCAGCTGCGCCAGCACACAATGTATCAGCTGCAGCTGCAACAGCACACAACGTAGCAGCTGCAACAGCACACAACAAAGCACCTGCTAACAAGCACACACTGCAGAATAGGCAGACCTAGGCGTAGAATTCTTAGTTTACCTACTATTCTTTAATAATATTCTTGTATTTTCTAATATTTAGGCTACTAGAGCCCTAGCAAAGAATCTTAACTTAGTGTCTTAGCAAGGAATATTAAGCTTAAAACCTTCTACAATTAATAACTATTCTATTAATAGGCCTATAATATTATTTAATAGCTTATTTTAAAGAGGAGACTTAGTAGTATATTAATATAATAAAAGTATAGTTTATTAAGCAGAGCTACTATTATAGCAGGATTAGGAGTTATTGTAGCTATTACAGCTATTAGGACTGTTAGAGCTGTTAGCTTAAAATTAGCTAGACATTGAATACACATTAAATAACTATTATAGGCCTACAAGTCCTACTATTGCCCACAGTATAATGCCACGATTTCCTAATTTCGACAACAGAAAAACTTTTCCCAATGTAGTTCCTAGGAGTGGAAATCACTTAGGATAGGAGAAACTATATACTCCTCTTACAGGCTGCCTATATTAAGAAGATTAATTAATTAAGTAATAAGAAAGACACTTAATATAATACTCTAATGTCCTCTATTAAGCTAGAACTATAAACAGGTCTAGATACACTATTAGAAATTAACAAGTACTAGCGCAAGGTTAGCTTATTACTATTTGCAGCAGTCATAACGCGTCTAGATATAGCGTTTGCAACCTCTAGGCTAGCACGCTATATGCTGAATTTAGGACCAGCGCATTACGCTGCAGCTGATTAAGTGCTGCTCTACCTCATAAGCACGCAGAACCTAGCCCTACGCCAAGGCAGAGGCCTCCACCTCAAGGTTGCGAGCGATGCATTGTTTGCTAACAACACCTCTTACTGCAAGAGCTTACAAGGCTACACTATTCAACTATTTAGAGGCCTAATTGCATAGAAAGTAAGCAAACAAGACACTGTTACTACCTCTACAAGTAAGGCAGAGCTTCTAGCTCTATTATAGGTAGCAAAGGAAGCTATCCTTATCTTAAGGCTAATTAGGGAGCTCTAAGTAGATCTACTATAAAAGACTATTATAATACACTATAATAATACTTAGATAATTAGCCTAGTAACTAAGGAGACATTAAAGCTTTTATAAAGCTCTAACACGTAGGTATCTATAACTACTAGCTATAGTAAGAGGTCTAATAAGGAACAATCTTAGTTAAGTACATCCCCTCTACTAGCATGCCTGCTAATGGCCTCACTAAGGCATGTCCTAAGAACAAATAGGGTGCCTTTCTTAATTACCTTAACCTTATAACGTGGTTTATCACCGAGCCGCCAGGTATCACCGAACCGCCACCCCTCGCCAATTTTGCGACTGTTACGATAATTATTACAATGCCATCACAACGCAACACGCAATTACCCTATAACAAAGGTACACTATACCTTGCTATCTAAGCTATAAAAGCTACTATGCCTAATAGTATAAATTACGCGTCTAAGGCCTTTAGTGTTCCCTAATTAATATTAAGAGACTAACGCGCAGGAGGGCTTGCATAACGCAATTACAAGGCCAATTTAAAGAAGCTAATAAAGGTAGAAGAGGAGGTAATAGTTAACTATATACTTAAGCTAGACAGGCAAGGAATAGGCGCAACAAAGACTATAGTGCAAGATATAGCTAATAATCTGCTTACTGCACGTGGTGAAGGACCTATTAGTAAGCTCTAGGTAAACAGGTTTAACATGCGTACCTAACAAATTAAGCTTTAACATAGCTAACTATATAATTATTAATAAGCCCTAAATAAAGATACACGCGTTATAACACCCTAGTTTAAGCTAGTTAGGAATACAAAGGAGAAGTACAGAATCCTAGATAGAGATACCTACAACTTTAATAAGACTAGGTTTATAATAGGTATAATTAGGTCTAAGATAGTGTTTACAGGCTTAGAGAAGTAATCTAACCCTAAGAATATCTAGCCTAGTAATTAGGAGTAGGTTACAATCATTATTAGTGTCTGTGCTGCTGGCTAGGCTATCCTACCCTTTATTATCTTCTAAGGCAAGGTCCTAATTACAACCTAGTACCCTAATCTGCCTTGTAATTAGGTAATTGCAACTAGCAAGAATAGCTAGATAATAAACAAGCTTAGTCTAGAGTAGTTAAAGCACTTTAACGCGTCTATAAAAGAGCGTACTATTAGTGCCTACTATCTACTTATTATTAATAGCTATAAGAGCTACAACTCTACAGAGTTTAAGGAATACTATGCAGAACACAAGATTATTACCTTGTGTATGCCCCTATACTTATTGCACCTATTGCAGCTGCTTAACATAGCCTATTTTAGCCCCTTAAAGAGGGCGTACTTAATTAAGGTTAACACCTAGTTATAATACTTAAAGACATAAATTAAGAAAGAGTTCTTCCTTACTAGCTTCTAGACAGCCTATTATAAGGCTATTATAAAAGATAATATCTACAGAGGCTTTAGAGGTGCAGGACTAGTTCCTTTTAACCTAGAGCGAGTGCTATTAAAGCTTGATGTAGTCCTTCGCACGCTAACACTACCACCACTAGAGACTACCCTATAGGAATCTAAAACACTAACTAGCGCAAAGGAGGTTAAGTCACAAACATTGTATATCTATAAGCGCATGCGATTGCACAGAGATTCGCCCCTGTCTCCTATTATAAAATTACTTAACTTGCTTACTAGAGGGGTTGCGTGGATAGACTATGCCAACGTGTTACAGAGAAGGGAAATAGATAGTATAAAGAAGGCTATTAAGGCTCTAACAGCACAGCGTGGTTGCAAAAGAAAGTATATCTAGATAGAGGAGGCTCTTATAGTTAGTGAGGTACAGGATATAATAGCTAAGAAGGACAGTAGTGGTAGTAAGGCATCTAAACAGTCTAGGAAGAAGGTGCGCAAAGAGAGGCACTGCAGACGTTGCAGCAAGACTAGCCACAATTTGCGCACCTGCACTGCAGAAATATTAGATACAGATAATAGCGCTACTTCTAAAGAGTAATTGTAGCAATTATAAGTATTAGTGCAGTGTTGTGGTTAAGCGTAATAGTTGTGTAATAGTTAGTAACTCTAAAAAAGTTGGTGAGGGGTGGCGGTTTGGTGATACCTGGCGGCTTGGTGATAAACCACGTTAGAGCAAATAGACAGGCTAAATTATTAAGAACTATTACTAAACAGGCTCTAAGAGGCGCTAGGGTAGTTACCCTGCAAGACGCTGTAATTAGCGCTAGTACACAATCTAGCTTAGATCGCGATCTAAGCTAAGGGGGTGTATTAGACATAAGCAAGGCTGGCTGTAACACTGGCTTGGCTAGAATAGAACTGCATGGAATGGACCGCGCAGCTAGTCGCACAAGAGTGGGGGATAAAAGCCACCTGTTCATAGATTAGACCAGAGGACCATCACAACAATCATCAAGAATCCTTTGAATCTGACAGCTAGCAACGTATTGGGAGGTTGCAACGTTGTTAGAGTTGTGTTTCTACAAGTGCAACTCACTGTCTAATCTTGCAGAACGTGCACTATCAACATTAACTAACAACAGCTACTGTGTTAACATAGTATAGCAAAGCCTAAATGCCCTAGCTTAACAAGTCTAGGAGCAACTTCTGGTAATACAAAGCAGCGCTAAAGCTGTACGCCTAAGTCAACACCTGCAACAACTTGCTTGACAGAAAGTGGACTGAGCCAACCGTACTACTAGCCACTGAACTTACAGAGCCTACTACCTACAGCACAGCAGCGATCCCAGATCAAGAGACCCTTGATATCGCTGTCCTGCGCGTCCGCCGTGACAACGAATACGAGCGAGCACGACACGCACGGGAAACAGCTGCGCTGTCCAAATAGAAGCGCGCCAACGGCGCTCTGCGCCTTGCCATCCTACACTCTGTGCCCCATAACATCCACAAGAGCATCTTCTACATGAAGACACCCCAGCAATTCACTTCAATCTCTGTCTGCTTCAAGGAGAGCAGTGTTGCAGAAGAGTGCACGCTCTAGGGCTCGTTCTTCAGCCTGCGCGCTTATCACTGCGCTAGCACTACTGTTTTCACAGATTAGTTTAAGGCTGGCCTTACTGAGGTTGACGTAATAGACTGCACTATTTCTAGCAAGTGTAAGGCTTACTAGTTTATTCTAGTAATCAAGGAAGCCTGCCCTAAGTACATGCGCGCCTATTAAGGTGACCTCCACAGAGGCATTGCCCCCAGCGTTGATACCATAAGCAACAAGCTCAACAACAAGGCTTGCTGTGACAACCCTGTCAAGACTGCTTTTGCAGTAGTAAAGCAGAAGACTGGTAGTTAGGGTTCTGAGGTTAGATTAGAAGAACGCGTGAGGTCAGGTAGTACGTGAGCTTACCGGGACTAGACGTTCACTGCGTATACCTAGTGTTTAGATCATGGTGGGTCGACCGCGGACCACAAATGAGCACTCACTAGAGCTTTCGAGATCTTCGCTGTTTGCAAGGCATAAAACGTGTTCAAGTCTATATGCTGTCTGCTCACTCCGGCACGTGGTCTCCACTAGCCGGGGAACGGGTATGTAGCCGGGCTCTTGTACCCGTTTGCCCCCACAGCCCTGACGCCAAAGATAACATTGTCTTTACTGAGCGGCAAAACCACGCTTCCTACTTTCCCGACGTCGAGCATGTGTGTCCACAACGGGTTGATGATGGGCCTCCATACGACCTCGTAGCTGGCGACGTTGGGGTCATCAGAGACGATCCACTTCAGCCTCGTGTCGTTGTCAAGAACAGTCGTGTCGACGGTGACGTTCCTCGGCCACCCGGGTGCCTCGCTCATGGACCAGAGCGTAGCCAGATTGACCTTGCCCACTCGCGCGGTGAAGTCGAAGTCGACGAACTCGATGAGGTCACCGAAAACGGTCCCGTTCTCGGTCCGCACATCCTGGTGCTGGTGCGCAAAGTTCTCATTCGGCTCCGTATACCTGATTGCTGGGTATCCGTTGGCTAGGAACGGACTGTGGTCGCCGCCGCGAAGGAAGCGGTCGAGGCGGTAGATGATAGCAACGTGCATTCCCGTCGCCGAGTTGGCAGCGACCTCGGCGGAGAATCGTGCCAACTCTCTCGCAGGGCTGTCGTTCTCGCCGCCAATTTGCAGACGGCGCGCAGCAATCGTCGCGTTCTCGGACGCGGGCGGGCCCTGGGCGAAGGCGCGGATGGTGAAGGGGTCTTTCTGCCCGCGGTCGCCGGTGGAGGAGCCGACGATGTCGCAGTTCAGCATGCCTTCGACGTTTACGGAGGCGTTGCGGAGTGTTTGCGCAAAGAAAGTGCTGCCGTAGAGATTTTGCTCTTCGCCAGCAACGGCGCCCAGGATGATGGTTGAACGTGGCTGGCGTGTGGACAGGATGCGGGCCAGTTCCATGGCGATGGCGACACCACTGGCGTCGTCGTTGGCGCCTGGCGAGTCGGCTTCGTAGTTCAACACGTCAGTAACGCGGCTGTCATAGTGGCCCGTCATGATGTAGACCTTGTCTGGAGTCGTGCTGCCTTCGATGGTGGCGAGGACATTGCTGATCTTGACAGGGAAGGGGATGCGTGAGGCAACGCCTTGGGTGTAGGAGGGCACGGTGACGGTCATGCGGCCGGAGCTCGCGCTGGCGTACTTGCGCATCTCGGATTCAATCCAGTCCCGCGCTGCGCCGATGCCGCGTGTAGTGCTGTTCTGGGTGCTGAGTGTGTGGCGTGTGCCGAATGAAACCAGCTTGGTGATGGTGGCCTCGATGTTCTTGGGATCGAGCTCATCCAGCATTGACTTGAGCTCATCGGTAGGCTTCTGCGGTATCAACTCGGTACCGACGTTTGATGGCGGCCATGCGGCACTTGCACAGTTTGTGTAGCTCATATCATTTACTGCCACTGGCGGTGGCAGGTCACGCTCGTGCACATCATGGGCGCACGCCGTGGCGATGATGGTGCTTAGCAAAGCCGCAAGGAGATGCATGGTGTGATTGATATTGACTGGCTTGAGGAACGGAGAGGTGACTTCGCAGGGCTTAATACATACCGATGTTAGTGGCACGTCAAGACGGGAAGTCCTAGTCTCGGCAATGCGTCACCGACGAAGTGTGTACTGAACTTCCTCTATCAGTTAGACTGCCCAAGGATGTTTTGATCGCCCCTCAGTTCTACCTGAACGTTCGTTCGCTAAAAAAGCTCCGCGGCTCGGCACCTATAGTTTACTGGGTCGTATCGTGGGTTGATAGTGCGGACAAGGTAGGCCATTGCCAGAATAGGAAGGTAGATAGCGGCGCGACGTCAACATCGACGTTAGTGAACGTCGCAAAGGCAACCGAACTTCGAGTGAGAATATCAACATGCTGCGCCTCACTACCTCTCCCACTCCATAGCGTCTCGTGAGCTGGTGCTCTGCGCCAGACCGCTGTCCTCGGTTGACTGAGTAGGAACATTTGCATCAGCTTCCTCGTCAGATTCGGACTCATCAGATCTCGAAGCGTTTTCGTGAAGGCTGTAGACATCACTCTGCATAGCTGCATAGCTGTGAGGGTTCTGTGCTTGCAGTTCGACTGCAGCGCGCCGCTTTCTTCTAAACTGCTGGGAGTTTGCAGACGCATCTGATAACACATCCGCGTCAACATCAAGAAGGTAAGCAGCTGGCGTCGTGGGCAGCTTCTGGTAAGCATCGAATCTTGACGCTGGTACCGGAGTCTCATGCTCTTCCCATGTTGCGTGATAATCCGTCCAATTGCGCCAGTCATCGACTTTGTTGAAGAGCTTCTGTTGATCGTCTTCACATCTGTCGACGATGGGCGACCTCTGCATTTCGATGATCAACTCCAAGCGGTTACAGAGCGCTTCTTCTTCCCGTCGACTGGCCTCTTGATCGAACTGTTCCAGGGTTTGTTCCTCAGGCACACCGTCTTGGACTATATCCTCAGGCTCAGCACTTGATGGCCGCTCTGTGCCTTGTTCTTCGTGATGTGAGTCCTCTTCCTCTTCATCGTCAGACACTACAGAAGCAGACTCTGCAGTGTTCTCAAGCGCAGTATTCGAGTCTGTTTTTGAGAGAGACAGATACTCCATTGGCAGAGGCGTTCCGGCACGAGCTGCCCTGCGTTCGAAGGCGGCTTCACCATGAGAGCCAGGATCTGCAGCATGCTGGTCGAGGACTTGATCAGCGGTCGGTGGACCAGATACTGCATCATAAAGTCCCAAGATTTGCTCTGCCTGGTCCCATGATACCTCACGATGCTCGATTTTAAATCGCGTGGTCCGCTGCTCGTCGAAAACTCGCACGTTGCAGCGTCTCGCGACTCTTGTCCACCGTGAACGTCCGTTCCTCTTCAGGCCAAGAATGTCGATTGCAGAAAGCACATCCCTTGTCTTTACAAACGGCATGACCCCTTTCTTAGTGCGACGGCGCTGAGAACGAAGGCGCGATGTCGCCTGCGCCATGGCTGTTTGCATTAGGCGTTTGGTCACGGAGACGGCAAGCGTGTAAAAGTCATTGAATGCTGTGCGCATCATCGAGGGTTGTGGCACCTGTTCAGAAGCATATGCTGTCCAGTGAGGCCAGGGCGAGGGAATGTCAGGCGAGCGGTTCATGAAAAGGTCTCTGGACAGCGAGAGCATGTTCTCGGCATGGAGCAGGCTGGCTTGTGGAATCTCCTGTAGTATTTGCGGTTGTAAAGCAATGACTGGCGGTGCCTGTTCCTCGACCTTGGGCGACTGCGGCATAAGGTCGACTGAGCGATGGTTTAGCTTGGACGGCTTGTATTCGCAGACGACTTTCTTCTTCATTCGAGCACAGCTAGTGCAGGGAGTCTTTCGGTCGCAGCGGATTTTATGGTGCTTGCAGCGCTCGCAGGAGCTGCGGATGATTAGTACGAGGCTACACTGAGGCTACTTGGACGTACCCAGCGATGCCCGGGCCTGTGCGGGGAGGGCCAGGCTCAGCGGGTGTAGTTGGGCGAGTCGACGCAGCTCTAGAGGGGCCATTGATGGCTGTCTCGATGTCGTCGGCAATGGCAGGAGTGACCAGCCAGTAGTCGCCGTAGCGCTTCTGCTCCTCGGCCACGTCCCACTGTTCTTGATACCAGGCCAGGGCTCCGGCCATGACCTCGAGCTCCTCATTGCACTCGTGGCCGACTTCCATGGCGGCAGGCACATGGCGCAATGTCAGGGCCAAGTCTCCCTCGTTGGCAGCCGCATCGTTCAACAGGAGCAGCAGCTCGCGCGTCTCTGGGATGCTCTTGGTGCCAACAGCCTGCGCTATGCCTGCCACCTCGTCTTTGCCAAGTCGTGCGAGAGCTGCAAACAGAGTCGCCTGCTCCTGACCAGTCCATGTCGAGGCGCCGTACTGTGCCGTATAATGCTGCACGCCGTCCTCTGGCCCAAAGCGAGCAGCCGCTTGGGTGACGTCTTCATTGAACAGAACGCGGTAGGCATCGCTGTACTTGCCCTCGAGATAGTACTTGCGCACACGGAAAGGGTCGGCCGACTCGATCCTGCGGCGTTTGCGCGGGGTGTCCGGTGTGTGTGACTGTCGGCGGGAGGATGCGCGCGACCGTTGCGGCGTGTCGTCGTCGCTGGACAGCTCGCAGGCTGACTCGTCGCCGGAGCTCATCGCGGTGGCCGGGCGGTCGGGTCTCTACGTGGTCGCCGGGCAGTCGGCAGGAGCACTTCGGTGCGGGGCGGTGTTTGCGGGGCGCAGGCGGTCATGGCGAATGCTGGAGAGTCGCAATCGTTGGAGTCGCGATGCACTTTTTGGTGGGGCCGCTGGACCCTTGCAATCGCAGCCGCGGCGCCTCGCGCGCGTCATCGTCATCTACGGGCTGCCGTGTATCGCAGGTGACTTCGCGCCATGTTCGCTCCTCTCTCAGCAACACCTTCATGTTTCGCGTTCTTCGTCATGCGCTGAGACAATACAGGCAGCCATGCCTTGTCTCGTATCGCGCACCCGCCAGACATGCGTCGAGAGCTCGCAGACTGCCTCCAGTCGCGCCTCCACCGCCGCCACCGACCGTCGCTGCGCCGCCCAAGGTCCAGCTTCGCGAGTACCAAGAAGAGTGCATCCAGGCCGTCCTCTCCTACCTACAGGCAGGTCACAGGCGCCTCGGAGTGTCTTTGGCCACCGGCTCGGGCAAGACGGTCATCTTCACCCATTTGATCGACCGCATACCCGCCGCTGGCGATGCCACCCAGACGCTCATCCTCGCCCATCGACGTGAACTCGTCGAGCAAGCTGCCCGCCACTGCGCTCTCACCTATCCCGACAAGCATGTCGATATCGAAATGGGCAACAACAGCGCTTCAGGGGCAGCAGACATCACCATAGCCTCTGTTCAGAGCATTACATCCGGCGACAGGCTGCACAAGTTTGACCCCTCACGCTTCAAGCTTGTTCTCGTCGACGAGGCACATCACATCGTCAGTCCGACCTACCTCGAGGTGCTGGAGCACTTTGGTCTGCGACATGCGTCCGATTGGAGCAATGCCCATGATGTACCTGCCCTGGTCGGTGTGTCTGCTACTTTTTCCCGTTTCGATGGCAGGAAGTTGGGAGCGGTCGTTGACCACATCGTCTACCACCGGTACGTGCATTCTAGACCAAATTTGACCAGGTGAATACTGACATACACAGTGACTATGTTGACATGATTGAAGAGAACTGGCTATCCGACGTCGTCTTCACCACGGTCGAGATGAAAGCTGACCTGACCAAAGTCGGTTCTGGTGCCAACGGCGACTTCCAGACTGCTGCTCTATCCAAGGTGATCAACACAACTGAGACGAATGAGCTTGTCGTAAAAGCTTGGTCCACCAAGGCAAAGGGCCGCAAATCGACGCTCATATTCTGCGTCGATCTAAGCCATGTCACTAATTTGACGACTAAGTTCCGGGAATATGGCATCGACGCACAGTTCGTGACTGGCGACACGCCGCCAAAGATCCGCAGCGCCAGGGTAGACTCGTTCCGAAACGGCGACTTTCCTGTCTTGCTCAACTGCGGTGTATTCACTGAGGGTACTGACATTCCAAATATCGACTGCGTGCTCCTTGCGCGTCCGACCAAGTCACGCAATCTGCTCGTGCAGATGATTGGACGAGGTATGCGTCTGCACAAGGGGAAACAGAACTGTCACATCATCGACCTGGTTGCTGCGCTAAGCACTGGCGTAGTTTCTACGCCTACCCTGTTTGGACTTGACCCTGGCGAGATTGTCGAGAAAGCGGACACAAAGGCTATGAACGAGATGAAGGAGAGGAAGGAAACTGAAAAACTGCGTCAGGAGGAAGCCGCTGCTCTGAAGCACCGGACTCTCTCTCAGAAACTACCTGGCGCAATTACCTTCACAGACTATGACTCTGTCTACGATCTCATCGCTGGTACGTCGGGCGATCAGTACATTCGCAAAATAAGTCAATACGCCTGGGTTGGTGCTGGCGAAGGAAAGTTCATCCTCACCACCAACAGCGGCAACTACATTCTCATTGAGCCTTCTGACACAGCTGAAGGCTGCTTCCGAGCCAAGTTTTACCGCAAGCTGCCTCGAATTGAGACCATCAAAAGCCCTTATGCAGTTCCGCGGACCATCGCGGAGGGCGAGTCTTTCGAGCATGTCGTGCATGCTGCAGACACCTTTGCCAAAGACGTATTCGAGCACATTTGGATCGCATGGAAAATGCCATGGCGTAAGAGCCCGGCCTCACAAGCCCAGGTTGATTTCGTGAACAAGGGACGACCCAAGGAGGATCAGCTGAAACCGTCAGACCTGACCAAAGGCAAGGCAGGCGATATGATCACCAGACTCAAGCATGGCGTGAAAGGCCGCTATGCCAGGGCTTCGTCCAAAATGCGAGGCGAGATGCGGACTAAGCAACGTGCTCAAACCTTGCACGAGAAACTCTCTGGTCAGGTCCAGGTAGGACCGTTGTCAAACATATGAGGCGTTGCCGAACCAGCTCCGCTGCGCGCGGCATCGCAGGTGCGATTGCCTATATCCAGGACGTGTTGTGAGAATGTCAGCTCCTTGCGCGCAGCGTGCGGCTTGGGCTCCTGACAACCTGCTGAGCGTGTCCGGAAAGGACGAGGTCAAAAAAGTTCAACGTCATCCTTGCGTTGTTGATTATGACACTCCGATCTACGACGATCCGGTGTGGTGAGGCTACCAGTCGGCGCTTGTTTCTTGTTGGTGGTGCCCGCAGACACCCGCGGAGAAACATCAAAACCGTGCGCAGCCTTGTCTTGAGCAGACCATACCAATTGCTTCTCCGTAGCATCACGCAGTTTCAAAGCTCCCCAGCTGTCATAACAAGCGCGACAAATCATCAACTACAAAGACAAGACGGAAGTTGCGTAATCGTTTCGCACTAGAAGCGCTTAGCACACCGTCAAGTGTAAGGTCCTGGGAGCCGTGAGGGAGCTTCGAAAGCCGGCCTGCTTCGCGCGATACTTGGTGGATGGAAATTTGCAATCCAAGTATCTCCGCTGAGCATCTGGAGAATTTCATTCGAAATCCCACCCCCACATGGTGTGAAGTTGAGGCGCCAGGAACGCTGTTTAGCCGCATTCGCAAGACCGGGGGCGCTCGCCACACACCCGGGCACTAAGCCTGGAACGGTCCCAAAGATAAGGATACATGTCCATTGCGCTTCTCCAGGCCTTTGCTATCTATACAATGACGGCATGCGGGATTTGACAATTCGATTTGTTCCCACGGACTGTGCGTCTCCGCGATTTCGAAATCATTTGTGGCTTCTCCGCGATCTCGGGTGCCACAGGAAAGGTTTGGAAAATTACGAACACCGGTGTGTCTACGGTAGGACGGTCTGACTAGGTTATGCACTGCTATCTCCATAGAATTCGTTCCAGTGCCATCGGTTACATTTGCCTCTATCCTATTCGACATAGATTCTCTATTCTTGCCCTTGTCTCTTCCCCAGTGTCGGTGCAAGGTCTCACAAGCAGCTATCTACAGACGTTGTTCTTGTGTACCACACACCCATTGCGTGCTTCCTGCTTGATTTTCCGCCCTATACCAATCTTTATCCTATCCCCCCATTCATCTTAGTACATCATGAGCAAAGCAGCGCGAAACGCGGGTGCGCCTCTACCTCCTGCAACAGAAGTCCAACCAAAAGCACAGGCAGCGGCTGCGCCAGTACAACAACTACCACCAACACCGCCAGAGACAGACTTCGACAGTGACGATAGCAAATCCACAACATCAACAGTGCCAACGGAGCTTGACGTCCCGCTACCTCCACGATCACAAGAACAGCAAGTCTTGGATGTCGATAAGCCAACACCCGATGCACATGTCCCCAGAGACTCAAGACTGATCCGTCTGACGGGTGTTCATCCCTTCAACTGCGAGGGACCACTTAGCGAACTTTACAATGAGGGCTTCTTGACAAGTCCGGACCTCTTTTACGTTCGAAATCATGGTGCGGTACCCGAAGTCCAGGACTCGGAATGCCTGGACTGGGAATTCTCGGTCGAAGGGTACGCTAAGAGAGCAGATCCTAACGACAATAACTAACATAGATTCAGTCTTGTTCAGAATCCCTTGAAGATCACATTGCGTGATCTACTACAAGAGTATGAGAACGTAACATATCCCATCACACTCGTCTGTGCAGGTAACAGGCGAAAAGAGCAGAACCAAGTCAGGAAAAGTAAGGGTTTCTCATGGGGTGCAGCTGGTGTGTCGACAGCACTGTTCACAGGTGTTGTCATGAAGGATATCATCGAGCGTGCAAAGCCTCTTCGCAAGGCAAAGTACGTTTGCATGGAGGGTGCAGATAAGCTCGTAAGTGGTTCACCTACTATATCAACACGCCGACTTACAATAACATAGCCCAACGGTTACTATGGCACATCTGTGAAGCTGAACTGGGTTATGGATCCTAACAGGGCTATCATGCTCGCTCACAAGATGAACGGCGAGCCTCTAACACCGGATCATGGAAAGCCTCTGCGCGCAGTCATCCCTGGTCAAATTGGCGGACGAAGTGTCAAGTGGATCAAGAGACTTATCGTTACGGCTGAGCCGAGCGACAATTGGTACCACATCTACGACAACAGAGTTCTGCCGACCATGGTCGACCCAGACGAGTCGGCTAAGAATCCGAAGTGGTGGATGGATGAACGCTATGCGATTTACGACCTGTCACCCAACGCCGCAACTGCCTTCCCTGCGCACGAGGAGAAACTAGACATAGCATCAGCCTCAGAAACTTACAATGTCCGCGGATACGCATACAGCGGTGGCGGACGCCGAGTCACTCGCTGCGAATTATCCCTGGACAAAGGCAAGACATGGCGCCTGGCCAACATTGACTACGCAGAGGACCGATACCGCGCATACGAAGACAAGACCCTATTCGGTGGACGACTCGACATGGACTGGCGCGAGACAAGCTTCTGCTGGTGTTTCTGGAATCTTGACATCGCCACCTCCGAGCTTGCAGATGCCAGCGACATCCTCGTGCGCGCCATGGACGAAGCTATGTGCATCATGCCCCGTGACATGTACTGGAGTGTTCTCGGAATGATGAATAACCCCTGGTACCGCATCGCCATTCACAACTCGCATGGCACTCTACGTTTCGAGCACCCTACTCAACCCGCACTGATGCCCGGCGGCTGGATGGAGCGCGTCAAGAAAGCGGGCGGCAACCTTACGAATGGAAACTGGGGCGAGACCGTGGCCGGTGAGGAGCCGCAATCTGCAGCCATCGAGGAGGTCAAGGAGATTAAAATGACCAAAGACGACGTGGACAAGACCATCGAGCTCGATGAACTCAAAGCCCACGAAAGCCCCGAAGCACCGTGGTTCGTCGTCAACGGCGAGGTCTACGACGGCACTCCCTTCCTCGAAGGTCATCCCGGCGGCGCACAATCCATCATCAGCGCCGCCGCGCTCGACGCAACAGACGAGTTCATGGCGATCCACAGCGAAACGGCAAAAGCTATGATGCCCGAATACCACATCGGCACTCTATCCCCCTCCGCTTTTAAAACCCTGCAAGCTGGCGAGCCCATACCCGAGTCCTCCTTGCCCCGCCCCGTGTTCCTCGATGCCCGCGTGTGGCAAAAAGCCCTGCTGCAGTCCAAACGCACCGTCTCAAGTGACTGCCGCATCTTCACCTTCAAACTCGACTTCGACACACAGGCGCTCGGCCTGCCGACAGGCCAGCACCTGATGTTGCGACTACGCGACCCCGTGACGCGCGAAGCAATCATTCGGTCCTACACGCCTCTGTCTGAGACCAGCAAGAAAGGCTACCTGGATGTGCTGATCAAGATCTACCCCGACGTGCCCGCGACGCCAGACCGACCGGCGCAAGAGGGCGGCCGCATGACGAAGGCACTGGACAGTATTCCCACGGGCCATTGGGTCGATGTCAAGGGCCCGATTGGCAAATTCGAGTATCTGGGCCAGGGGAAGTGTGTGATCAACAGCAAACCTCGGACTGTGCGGAGGTTCATCATGGTGTGCGGCGGGAGCGGGATTACGCCTATTTTCCAGGTGCTCCGCACGGTCATGAAGGATAAGCAGGATCGCACGCATTGCACGCTGCTCAACGGCAACCGCTTCATCGAGGACATCCTATGCAAGGAAGACTTGGATACCTGGCAGCAGCAAAATGAGGATAGGCTGAGCATCTTGTATACGCTCACGCAGGGCCCGGAGGATTGGACGGGTCTGCGGGGACGCATTGCCGGGCCGCTACTTGAGAAGCATTGTCAGAGGGATGAGGGCACGATGGTGCTGGTTTGTGGACCCGAGGCGTTGGAAAAGAGTGTCAAGAGCTGGCTGCTGGGGACTGGGTGGGCGGAGGAGGATTTGTTGTTCTTCTAGAAGCGTTCTCTGAGATTGTGCTTTTCGGACGCCTTTAACCTCTAGAGGTGCGCATGATGCGAGTTGGATATTTCGGATTGGCGTTTTGGGCGACGACCTAGTTGGATGGAACTGGACTCAGTTTTTCGGTGGTTCGTAGCAAAGGTGCATATTGATCAATGTCGTGCCACAGCTTTGGCGCTGTGCTGCCTTTCGTTTGCTCGATTCGATACAATTACTCTAAGATGTGTGGTATATTATTGGTCCCTCCACCCTCAGTGAGTGTCCGCTCATCAAAGTCAAATCTCGTTGATGTCTCGGTCCTTTACGAGTGGATAGTTCGAAACCTCTCTTCTATTATGCTTTCTCCAAGCATTCGATTGCACCTGGTCAGCGATCCCAACTCGGTTAGCGCCAATGGATGCAGCTCCAGGGCCAAAACTGCTAAATTCCCCTCCTTCATCAACATCGTGAACAGCGCCCATCGTCTGCTGGCTGTCGCATCTCGATCTCCTGCAACTAAACGCAACAATGACATCCACCGGAGTCTTGGTAACATCATCCCACATCTCCGCGATGTTGGTCTTATCAGGACGTTCTGCGACCCGCGCTCTTAGCTCCACCAAAGCCTCGCGTTCTTATCAGAAGAAACGTCCGTGCACGCTCCACCACTATCAGCGCACTGGTTTCGTCCCTTAATGCTGCGTCTCCGTGGAAGAACGGTCGTCGGTTCCAAGCGTGCAATCGCAATTGTCGTGCTTTTCATTCGGCCGTGCCAATCCTGGTATCACGCCTCTGACGACGGCTTCCTATCCCACTGCCATGGAGCGGCTAGAAAATGCAATCACCCGCTCTACTCTACATTTCCGACGCCCGCCGCGGGGTATTTCTTGATGACATCTGATTGGCAGATAGAAACTGTAGTCAGCTATGTTCGCGGTCTATCTCCAGGACGCTTGTGGCGCCGCGGGACATCGCGTTGTTGAAGGTAGGGGGATCTGCGGGCGGATTCGTGCCACGGAGTTGTCTTGCGCTGAGTATCAAATGCCTCGTGGCCTATCACGTTATTGCTCTTACTATTGTATCGCCTGGTTCTAGAGGTACTATCGTACGCTCTTCGCTACGCTACGCTCTTCACTATCTCTCCACATCTCTCGACCTCAAGCTTTCTTCTTACTTTCCATTCATCCTCCCTTCCACCATATACCGAAGTCGTGTTTCGATACCCACATTGAATGCAAATATACCACATATTTTGTGCTTAACAAACGCACCTGAGATTTACCTCAACCTAGGCTTGGTCCTGGAGACTTGAAATACCCGGCTCAGTAGAGCTTATACACTCACAACAGCCGAGATGGCGGAGACGGAATCAGCGGCGATCATCACACAGGGCCTCGACCCCAAGTCCGGAACATCACATTCGGAACACTCAGAACCGGGATCGCCTGTCCATGGCACATGGGGATCGAAAGACGGCAATATTTCGAACGCCGAGTGGAACGATCCCGAGGCGAATAAGCTGCCTGAGACGGTAGCGGACTTGGAGAAGAAGGGCAAGGTCAATGACACACCACAGTGGGCAAGGAAGAAGGTTGTGGTTGTGGGATTGGGCATGGTTGGCATTGCATTCATGTGAGCGCTAAAAGCTACCCAAGTTTGTTGGATGGGACTAACGAAGAACAGTGAGAAGCTCATGAAGTACGATGTCAAGCGGAGAGAATACGACATCGTCGTCATTGGCGAGGAACCGCATCTGGCGTATAACCGTGTCGGGTTAACGAGCTTCTTCCAACACCGACAGGTCGAAAACCTGTACTTGAACCCCAAAGAATGGTACTCGTCCATGCCGGAAGGCTCATTGAACTACCACCTCAACACCCTCGTGACTGAGATCGACTCTGCCAACAAAAACGTCAAGACATCGTCCGGCGAAACAGTGCCCTACGATCTCCTCGTCCTTGCAACAGGATCGGACGCGCTACTTCCCCGCCACACACCCGGACACGATGCGGAAGGTGTATTTGTGTACCGTACCATCGATGACTTGCAGCGCTTGATCGAGTTCTCAGCAACACGCAAGGGCACGAGAGGTGCCGTTGTCGGAGGTGGTCTGCTCGGCCTCGAAGCTGCGCACGCGATGATGGATCTCGAGAACTTCGCACAGGTCAAGCTGATTGAGCGAAACCGATGGGTGCTGTCGCGGCAGCTGGATGGTGATGCGGGATCTATGGTCGTTGAGCAGGTTCGCGCGATGGGCCTGGATGTCATGCTGAGCAAGCGAGTTGGCAAGATCTTGACTAACGAGAAGAATGCTGTTCGTGGTGTTGTGTTCGAGGATGGAGAAGAGATGGAATGCTCGTGCATCTGCTTTGCGATTGGTATCAAAGCACGCGACGAGCTTGCGCGCAAGGCATCCATCAAGTGCGCAGATCGCGGTGGCGGTATCATCGTCAACAACAATTTGTCTACTTCAACGCCGGACATCTACGCCATCGGCGAGTGCGCAAGCTGGGAGAACCAGACGTTCGGTCTCATCGCTCCTGGCGTCGAGATGGCGGATGTACTAGCATTCAACCTCACACAAGCGAAAGCACATGCGCCACGTCAGTTCAAGCGGCCAGATCTGAGCACCAAGCTCAAGCTGCTTGGCGTCGAGGTTGCGAGTTTTGGCGACTTCTTTGCAGATCGCGATGGCCCCAGGGATATGCCTGGACACCAGAAGCCGGAGAAGAAGGAGGTGGACAAGGTTAAGAACCTCACGAGCGGGCCTGCTGCACCGCCAGTCAAGGCTTTGACTTACAAGGATCCATTTCAGCAAGTGTACAAGAAGTACCTGTTCACCATGGACGGCAAGTACCTGCTTGGAGGCATGATGATTGGCGACACCAAGGACTACATCAAGCTGGTGCCAATGGTCAAGAACCAGAAATACCTGGAGGTCCCGCCAGCTGAGCTTATCATTGGCGCATCTAAGGGCGGCGAAGACGATGGCTCCGATCTTTCCGGTGATACACAGATCTGCTCCTGCCACAATGTTACCAAGGACGACGTTGCCAACGCCGTCAAGGATGGAACATGCAAGTCGATCGGCGATGTCAAGTCTTGCACAAAAGCTGGTACTGGATGCGGTGGCTGCATGCCACTCGTGCAGACCATTTTCAACAAGACAATGGCATCCATGGGCAACGAAGTCAAGAACCACCTGTGCCCACACTTCGAATACTCGCGCGCGGACCTTTTCAACATCATTTACGTCAAGAACCTGAAGGACTTCGACGCCGTGATGAGGGAATGCGGTCGTGAGCCGGAGTCTGCTGGTTGCGAGGCGTGCAAGCCTGCCATCGGAAGCATCATCGCATCACTTTTCAACAAGCACTTGCTCAATGTTGAGAGGCGAGGTCTGCAAGAGACCAACGACAGATTTCTGGCCAACATCCAACGCAACGGCACTTTCTCGGTCGTCCCTCGAGTTTCTGGTGGCGAGATTACACCCAACAAGCTCATTGTCATCGGCACAGTGGCGAGGAAGTACAACCTCTACACGAAGATCACTGGTGGCCAGCGTATAGATATGTTCGGTGCCAGGAAGCAGGATCTGCCTGACATTTGGGAAGAGTTGATTGATGGCGGTATGGAGTCCGGTCACGCGTACGCCAAGTCTCTGCGCACGGTCAAGTCATGTGTCGGAACTACATGGTGCCGCTTTGGTATCGGCGACAGTGTCGGCATGGCAGTCCGTCTGGAAGAGCGCTACAAGTCGATCCGCGGCCCGCACAAGATCAAGGGCGGCGTATCTGGCTGCGTGCGTGAGTGCGCGGAGGCACAAAATAAGGACTTTGGTCTCATCGCTACTGAGAAGGGCTTTAACATCTTCGTGGGTGGTAATGGTGGCGCGAAACCGCGTCACTCAGAGCTCCTCGCCAAAGACGTGCCGCCAGACGATGTCGTGCCTATCCTCGACCGCTACCTCACTTTTTACATTCGCACAGCCGACAAACTCCAGCGCACGGCGCGTTGGCTCGAGAACCTCCCCGGTGGTATTAAATACTTACAAGAAGTTATTCTGGAAGACAAGCTGGGCATCTGCGCAGACTTGGAGAAGCAGATGGAAGATCTTGTCGGCAGCTTCTTCTGCGAATGGACCGAAGTCCTTAAGGACCCGGAGAAGAAAGCGTGGTTCAACCAATTCGCCAACACCTCGGAGCAAATCATCGACACCATCGAGCCCACACAAGAGCGCGGACAAGAGCGCCCCAGCTACTGGCCCAAAGACAGCGTCACAACCGACTTCAAGGGCACAAAGTGGACAGAGCTCAGCTGGCAGCCCATGCTGAAGGCCGAGGAGCTGAAGGACACACCGACCGGCGACTCCAAGGCCCTAAAGCGTGGCGACACACAACTCGCCCTCTTCAAGGTACGAGGTAAGTTTTACTGCACACAGCAGATGTGTCCGCACAAGCGGGCCTTCGTGCTCAGCGACGGTCTGATCGGCGACGACATTCAGAACAACAAACTCTGGGTCTCGTGTCCGAACCACAAGCGCAACTTCGAGCTCTCGGGCGAGCAAGCCGGGCGCTGCGCCAACGACGAGGATGTCAACATCGCGACGTTCCCCGTCGAGGAGAGGGGCGACGGCTGGCTGTATGTCAAGCTGCCGAGCGTCGAGGAGCTGGACAGTGTGCTGGGGACGAGCAAGTTTGTGATTAAGAAGAGCGAGACGGAGGATCCGTTTGTCAAGCTCGATCAGAAGCTGGAGAGGATGAAGCTAAAGGGCAGGAAGGGTGTGCAGATTAGTCACCTGGAAAACGGGCTTGGTGAGGTGGGCAAGGCGAACAAGATTCTTGCTGGTGGGGAGAGGGGGTCGAGGGGTATCGAGTGGTAGAGTCTGAATGGGTCGTGGAGGCATTGAATAGGCGTTTGGCGGTTTTTTTTGGGTCGCTAGATTCCCATAATGATACTTTGAATCGATACACCTACTTTGCACTTCACAAGTTGTCTTAATTTAGGGTCACTAAGCATTTGTTTAGTTGTAGCGCTAGTAAATGTCTAACTCTTCACAACTTTGGAGGTATTAATGCAAGTAACGTACTCCACAAGCATGCCGGTCACCCAAGCGTACCAGTCACTTTTGCCAAGACCACACCAAACTTCACTCTACTAACAATGTCTTAACGCAGCAACATGAAAAAGCTCTCTAATGAAGCAGACATACAGCTTGCTCTCCAGGCTATCTAACAAGACGCGACGCTCTCTTAGCAACGCGCTGCAGCAATCTATAACATCTCTTAAAGCACGCTTAGTGACTAACTTACTAGAGCCACCCTATACTATAACTACACACCTAATACTATAAATCTTACAAAGAACAAAGAGGAGGTAATTATCTAGCACGTGTTGAGGCTAGACGAGCGAGGATACTCGCCCTAGCTTGCTGATGTAGACAATATAGCCAATTCTCTGCTTGCTGAGCGCCACCAGCCCTACGTTAGCAAGAACTAGGCTACCAACTTTATTAAATGTTAGCTAGAGCTTAAAGTTAAATTTAATTATAAGTATAACTATAAGAGAGCTCTGTGTAAGGATCCTAAGGCAATTAGGGACTAGTTCTAACTAGTAGAGAATACTAAAGCTAAGTATAGTATATAAGATAAAGACACCTACAACTTTAATAAATCTAGCTTTATAATAGGCATTATATTAATAGGAGCTGTTGTTACAGGCTCTAAGCGTTAAGGGAGACTAAAGGCAGTGCAGCAGGGCAACTAAGAGTAGACTAGCATTATCTAAGGCATCTGCGCGAAGGGCTAGTCTATCCTACCCTTTATTATCTTCTCTAGTAAGCACTACCTCTCTGCCTAGTACAAGGATCCTAGTATACCTAACAACTAGGTTCTTAATGTCTCTAATAATAGCTAGACTAATAACAAGCTTAGAGTTAAGTAGTTAAAGCACTTTAATAAGTATATAAAGGCGCGCACTGTTGGCAGCTATTAGCTGCTTATTCTAGACAGCTATAAGAGCCACAACTTAGCTAAATTCTACTAGTACTGTGAGGAACACGAGATTATTACCCTGTATATACCTCCACAATTTTTACACCTACTACAGCTACTTAATATAGGCTGTTTTCCTCTGTTAAAGAAGGCCTATAGCTGCCAAGCTAAGTAGCTAATGCGCAGCAAGATTACGCGTATCACTAAACTTGAGTTCTTGCTATGCTTTAAAGCAGCTTTTAACGCCTTAATTACAGAGAGTAATATCTAGGGAGGATTTAGAGGTGCTAGCTAGGCTGGCGGATGGGTAGGGTATGCTTTTTTACGTTTTGGCTTATAGCTTCTTAACTAGCAGAGATACGCTTACATAATCTATTATTTAATAGAAGCGCCTAGTATTGCGCCTTCTAATAAAAAAAGAATTAGCT